>NC_069503.1:8089176-8389176 GCF_027579735.1 Bombina bombina | reverse complement strand
ACAGCTGCATACAATGTTTGGGGTGCTCTCAGTACAGCTGCATACAGTGTTTGGGGGTGCTCTCAGTACAGCTGCATACAGTGTTTGGGGGTGCTCTCAGTACAGCTGCATACAGTGTTTGGGGTGCTCTCAGTACAGCTGCATACAGTGTTTGGGGTGCTCTCAGTACAGCTGCATACAGTGTTTGGGGTGCTCTCAGTACAGCTGCATACAGTGTTTGGGGGTGCTCTCAGTACAGCTGCATACAGTGTTTGGGGGTGCTCTCAGTACAGCTGCATACAGTGTTTGGGGTGCTCAGTACAGCTGCATACAGTGTTTGGGGGCTGCTCTCAGTACAGCTGCATACAGTGTTTGGGGGTGCTCAGTACAGCTGCATACAGTGTTTGGGGGTGCTCAGTACAGCTGCATACAGTGTTTGGGGGTGCTCAGTACAGCTGCATACAGTGTTTGGGGGGTCCTCAGTAGAGCTGCATACAGTGTTTGGGGGTGCTCAGTACAGCTGCATACAGTGTTTGGGGGTGCTCAGTACAGCTGCATACAGTGTTTGGGGTGCTCAGTACAGCTGCATACAGTGTTTGGGGGTGCTCAGTACAGCTGCATACAGTGTTTGGGGGGTGCTCTCAGTACAGCTGCATACAGTGTTTGGGGGGTGCTCTCAGTACAGCTGCATACAGTGTTTGGGGTGCTCAGTACAGCTGCATACAGTGTTTGGGGGTGCTCTCAGTACAGCTGCATACAGTGTTTGGGGGTGCTCTCAGTACAGCTGCATACAGTGTTTGGGGGTGCTCTCAGTACAGCTGCATACAGTGTTTGGGGGTGCTCTCAGTACAGCTGCATACAGTGTTTGGGGGTGCTTCAGTACAGCTGCATACAGTGTTTGGGGGTGCTCTCAGTACAGCTGCATACAGTGTTTGGGGGTGCTCTCAGTACAGCTGCATACATTGTTTGGGGGTGCTCTCAGTACAGCTGCATACAGTGTTTGGGGGTGCTCTCAGTACAGCTGCATACAGTGTTTGGGGGTGCTCTCAGTACAGCTGCATACAGTGTTTGGGGGTGCTCAGTACAGCTGCATACAGTGTTTGGGGTGCTCTCAGTACAGCTGCAGTACAAGTGTTTGGGGGTGCTCTCAGTACAGCTGCATACAGTGTTTGGGGGTGCTCTCAGTACAGCTGCATACAGTGTTTGGGGGTGCTCAGTACAGCTGCATACAGTGTTTGGGGGTGCTCAGTACAGCTGCGTACAGTTTTTGGGGATGCTCAGTACAGCTGCATACAATGTTTGGGGGTGCTCTCAGTACAGCTGCATACAGTGTTTGGGGGTGCTCAGTACTGCTGCATACAGTGTTTGGGGGTGCTCAGTACTGCTGCATACAGTGTTTGGGGGTGCTCAGTACAGCTGCATACAGTGTTTGGGGGCTGCTCTCAGTACAGCTGCATACAGTGTTTGGGGTGCTCAGTACAGCTGCGTACAGTGTTTGGGGGTGCTCTCAGTACAGCTGCATACAGTGTTTGGGGGTGCTCTCAGTACAGCTGCATACAGTGTTTGGGGGTGCTCTCAGTACAGCTGCATACAGTGTTTGGGGGTGCTCTCAGTACAGCTGCATACAGTGTTTGGGGGTGCTCTCAGTACAGCTGCATACAGTGTTTGGGGGTGCTCTCAGTACAGCTGCATACAGTGTTTGGGGTGCTCTCAGTACAGCTGCATACAGTGTTTGGGGGTGCTCTCAGTACAGCTGCATACAGTGTTTGGGGGTGCTCTCAGTACAGCTGCATACAGTGTTTGGGGGTGCTCAGTACAGCTGCATACAGTGTTTGGGGGTGCTCTCAGTACAGCTGCATACAGTGTTTGGGGGTGCTCTCAGTACAGCTGCATACAGTGTTTGGGGGTGCTCAGTACAGCTGCATACAGTGTTTGGGGGTGCTCTCAGTACAGCTGCATACAGTGTTTGGGGGTGCTCTCAGTACAGCTGCATACAGTGTTTGGGGGTGCTCTCAGTACAGCTGCATACAGTGTTTGGGGGGTGCTCTCAGTACAGCTGCCTACAGTGTTTGGGGGTGCTCTCAGTACAGCTGCATACAGTGTTTGGGGGTGCTCAGTACAGCTGCATACAGTGTTTGGGGTGCTCTCAGTACAGCTGCATACAGTGTTTGGGGGTGCTCAGTACAGCTGCATACAGTGTTTGGGGGTGCTCTCAGTACAGCTGCATACAGTGTTTGGGGGTGCTCAGTACAGCTGCATACAGTGTTTGGGGTTGCTCTCAGTACAGCTGCATACAGTGTTTGGGGGTGCTCAGTACAGGCTGCATACAAGTGTTGGGGGGTGCTCAGTACAGCTGCATACAGTGTTTGGGGGTGCTCTCAGTACAGCTGCATACAGTGTTTGGGTGTGCTCTCAGTACAGCTGCATACAATGTTTGGGGGTGCTCTCAGTACAGCTGCGTACAGTGTTTGGGGTGCTCTCAGTACAGCTGCATACAATGTTTGGGGGTGCTCTCAGTACAGCTGCATACAGTGTTTGGGGGTGCTCTCAGTACAGCTGCATACAGTGTTTGGGGGTGCTCTCAGTACAGCTGCCTACAGTGTTTGGGGTGCTCTCAGTACAGCTGCATACAATGTTTGGGGGTGCTCTCAGTACAGCTGCATACAGTGTTTGGGGGTGCTCTCAGTACAGCTGCGTACAGTGTTTGGGGGTGCTCTCAGTACAGCTGCATACAGTGTTTGGGGGTGCTCTCAGTACAGCTGCATACAGTGTTTGGGGGTGCTCTCAGTACAGCTGCATACAGTGTTTGGGGGTGCTCTCAGTACAGCTGCGTACAGTGTTTGGGGGTGCTCAGTACAGCTGCATACAGTGTTTGAGGGGTGCTCTCAGTACAGCTGCATACAGTGTTTGGGGGTGCTCAGTACAGCTGCGTACAGTGTTTGAGGGGTGCTCTCAGTACAGGTGCATACAGTGTTTGGGGGTCCTCAGTACAGCTGCATACAGTGTTTGGGGGTGCTCTCAGTACAGCTGCGTACAGTGTTTGGGGGTGCTCTCAGTACAGCTGCATACAGTGTTTGGGGGTCCTCAGTACAGCTGCTGTACAGTGTTTGGGGGTCCTCAGTACAGCTGCATACAGTGTTTGGGGGTAGCTCTCAGTACAGCTGCATACAGTGTTTGGGGTGCTCTCAGTACAGCTGCATACAGTGTTTGGGGGGTGCTCTCAGTACAGCTGCCTACAGTGTTTGGGGGTGCTCTCAGTACAGCTGCCTACAGTGTTTGGGGGTGCTCTCAGTACAGCTGCATACAGTGTTTGGGGGTGCTCTCAGTACAGCTGCATACAGTGTTTGGGGTGCTCTCAGTACAGCTGCATACAGTGTTTGGGGTGCTCTCAGTACAGCTGCATACAATGTTTGGGGTGCTCTCAGTAAAGCTGCATACAGTGTTTGGGGTGCTCTCAGTACAGCTGCATACAGTTTTTGGGGGTGCTCTCAGTATAGCTGCATACAGTGTTTGGGGTGCTCTCAGTACAGCTGCATACAATGTTTGGGGGTGCTCTCAGTACAGCTGCATACAGTGTTTTGGGTGCTCTCAGTACAGCTGCATACAGTGTTTGGGGGTGCTCTCAGTACAGCTGCATACAGTGTTTGGGGGTGCTCTCAGTACAGCTGCATACAGTGTTTGGGGGTGCTCTCAGTACAGCTGTGTACAGTGTTTGGGGGTGCTCTCAGTACAGCTGCGTACAGTGTTTGGGGGTGCTCAGTACAGCTGCATACAGTGTTTGGGGGTGCTCAGTACAGCTGCATACAGTGTTTGGGGTGCTCTCAGTACAGTTGCGTACAGTGTTTGGGGGTGCTCAGTACAGCTGCATACAGTGTTTGGGGGGTGCTCAGAACAGCTGCGTACAGTGTTTGGGGGTGCTCTCAGTACAGCTGCATACAGTGTTTGGGGGTGCTCTCAGTACAGCTGCATACAGTGTTTGGGGGTGCTCAGTACAGCTGCGTACAGTGTTTGGGGGGGCTCAGTACAGCTGCATACAGTGTTTGGGGGGGCTCAGTACAGCTGCATACAGTGTTTGGGGTGCTCTCAGTACAGCTGCATACAGTGTTTGGGGGTGCTAAGTACAGCTGCATACAGTGTTTGGGGGTGCTCAGTACAGCTACATACAGTGTTTGGGGGTGCTAAGTACAGCTGCATACATTTTTTGGGGGTGCTCAGTACAGCTGCATACAGTGTTTGGGGGTGCTAATTACAGCTGCATACAGTGTTTGGGGGTGCTCAGTACAGCTGCATACAGTGTTTGGGGTGCTCTCAGTACAGCTGCATACAGTGTTTGGGGTGCTCAGTACAGCTGCATACAGTATTTGGGGGGTGCTCTCAGTACAGCTGCATACAGTGTTTGGGGGTGCTTAGTACAGCTGCATACAGTGTTTGGGGGTGCTCTCAGTACAGCTGCATACAGTGTTTGGGGGTGCTCAGTTCAGCTGCATACAGTGTTTGGGGTGCTCAGTACAGCTGCATACAGTGTTTGGGGGTGCTCTCAGTACAGCTGCGTATAGTGTTTGGGGGGTGCTCTCAGTACAGCTGCATACAGTGTTTAGGGTGCTCTCAGTACAGCTGCGTACAGTGTTTGAGGGGTGCTCTCAGTACAGCTGCATACAATGTTTGGGGGTGCACTCAGTACAGCTGCATACAGTGTTTAGGGTGCTCAGTACAGCTGTGTACAGTGTTTGAGGGGTGCTCTCAGTACAGCTGCATACAATGTTTGGGGGTGCTCTCAGTACAGCTGCGTACAGTGTTTGGGGGTGCTCAGTACAGCTACATACAGTGTTTGGGGGTGCTCAGTACAGCTACATACAGTGTTTGGGGGTGCTCAGTACAGCTGCATACAGTGTTTGGGGGTGCTCTCAGTACAGCTGCATACAGTGTTTGGGGGTGCTCTCATTACAGCTGCATACAGTGTTTGGGGGTGCTCAGTACAGCTGCATACAGTGTTTGGGGTGCTCTCAGTACAGCTGCATACAGTGTTTGGGGGTGCTAAGTACAGCTGCATACAGTGTTTGGGGTTGCTCTCAGTACAGCTGCATACAGTGTTTGGGGTGCTCTCAGTACAGCTGCATACAGTGTTTGGGGTCCTCTCATTACAGCTGCATACAGTGTTTGGGGTGCTCTCAGTACAGCTGCATACAGTGTTTGGGGGTGCTCTCAGTACAGCTGCATACAGTGTTTGGGGGTGCTCTAAGTACAGCTGCATACAGTGTTTGGGGGCTGCTCTTAGTACAGCTGCATACAGTGTTTGGGGGTGCTCTCAGTACAGCTGCATACAGTGTTTGGGGGTGCTCTCAGTACAGCTGCATACAGTGTTTGGGGGTGCTCTCAGTACAGCTGCATACAGTGTTTGGGGGGTGCTCTCAGTATAGCTGCATACAGTGTTTGGGGGGTGCTCTCAGTACAGCTGCATACAGTGTTTGGGGGTGCTCTCAGTACAGCTGCATACAGTGTTTGGGGGGTGCTCTCAGTACAGCTGCGTACAGTGTTTGGGGGGTGCTCTCAGTACAGCTGCATACAGTGTTTGGGGTGCTCTCAGTACAGCTGCATACAGTGTTTGGGGGTGCTCTCAGTACAGCTGCATACAGTGTTTGGGGTGCTCTCAGTACAGCTGCCTACAGTGTTTGGGGGTGCTCTCAGTACAGCTGCATACAGTGTTTGGGGGTGCTCTCAGTACAGCTGCATACAGTGTTTGGGGTGCTCTCAGTACAGCTGCATACAGTGTTTGGGGTGCTCTCAGTACAGCTGCGTACAGTGTTTGGGGGGTGCTCTCAGTACAGCTGCATACAGTGTTTGGGGTGCTCTCAGTACAGCTGCATACAGTGTTTGGGGGTGCTCAGTACAGGTGCGTACAGTGTTTGGGGGTCCTCAGTACAGGTGCATACAGTGTTTGGGGGTCCTCAGTACAGCTGCGTACAGTGTTTGGGGGTCCTCAGTACAGCTGCGTACAGTGTTTGGGGGTGCTCTCAGTACAGCTGCATACAGTGTTTGGGGGTCCTCAGTACAGCTGCGTACAGTGTTTGGGGGTCCTCAGTACAGGTGCATACTGTGTTTGGGGGTAGCTCTCAGTACAGCTGCATACAGTGTTTGGGGGTGCTCTCAGTACAGCTGCATACAGTGTTTGGGGGTGCTCTCAGTACAGCTGCCTACAGTGTTTGGGGGTGCTCTCAGTACAGCTGCCTACAGTGTTTGGGGGTGCTCTCAGTACAGCTGCATACAGTGTTTGGGGGTGCTCTCAGTATAGCTGCATACAGTGTTTGGGGTGCTCTCAGTACAGCTGCATACAGTGTTTGGGGTGCTCTCAGTACAGCTGCATACAATGTTTGGGGTGCTCTCAGTACAGCTGCATACAGTGTTTGGGGTGCTCTCAGTACAGCTGCATACAGTTTTTGGGGGTGCTCTCAGTACAGCTGCATACAGTGTTTGGGGTGCTCTCAGTACAGCTGCATACAATGTTTGGGGGTGCTCTCAGTACAGCTGCATACAGTGTTTTGGGTGCTCTCAGTACAGCTGCATACAGTGTGTGGGGTGCTGTCAGTACAGCTGCATACAGTGTTTGGGGGTGCTCTCAGTACAGCTGCATACAGTGTTTGGGGGTGCTCTCAGTACAGCTGCGTACAGTGTTTGGGGGTGCTCTCAGTACAGCTGCGTACAGTGTTTGGGGGTGCTCAGTACAGCTGCATACAGTGTTTGGGGGTGCTCAGTACAGCTGCATACAGTGTTTGGGGTGCTCTCAGTACAGTTGCGTACAGTGTTTGGGGGTGCTCAGTACAGCTGCATACAGTGTTTGGGGGTGCTCAGAACAGCTGCGTACAGTGTTTGGGGGTGCTCTCAGTACAGCTGCATACAGTGTTTGGGGGTGCTCTCAGTACAGCTGCATACAGTGTTTGGGGTGCTCAGTACAGCTGCATACAGTGTTTGGGGTTGCTCTCAGTACAGCTGCATACAGTGTTTGGGGGTGCTCAGTACAGGTGCATACAATGTTTGGGGGTGCTCAGTACAGCTGCATACAGTGTTTGGGGGTGCTCTCAGTACAGTTGCGTACAGTGTTTGGGTGTGCTCTCAGTACAGCTGCATACAATGTTTGGGGGTGCTCTCAGTACAGTTGCGTACAGTGTTTGGGGTGCTCTCAGTACAGCTGCATACAATGTTTGGGGGTGCTCTCAGTACAGCTGCATAGTGTTTGGGGGTGCTCTCAGTACAGCTGCATACAGTGTTTGGGGGTGCTCTTAGTACAGTTGCGTACAGTGTTTGGGGTGCTCTCAGTACAGCTGCATACAATGTTTGGGGGTGCTCTCAGTACAGCTGCATACAGTGTTTGGGGGTGCTCTCAGTACAGCTGCGTACAGTGTTTGGGGGTGCTCTCAGTACAGCTGCGTACAGTGTTTGGGGGTGCTCTCAGTACAGCTGCATACAGTGTTTGGGGGTGCTCTCAGTACAGCTGTATACAGTGTTTGGGGGTGCTCTCAGTACAGCTGCGTACAGTGTTTGGGGGTGCTCAGTACAGCTGCGTACAGTGTTTTGGGGGTGCTCTCAGTACAGCTGCATACAGTGTTTGGGGGTGCTCAGTACAGGTGCGTACAGTGTTTGGGGGTCCTCAGTACAGGTGCATACAGTGTTTGGGGGTCCTCAGTACAGCTGCGTACAGTGTTTGGGGGTGCTCTCAGTACAGCTGCGTACAGTGTTTGGGGGTGCTCTCAGTACAGCTGCATACAGTGTTTGGGGGTCCTCAGTACAGCTGTGTACAGTGTTTGGGGGTCCTCAGTACAGGTGCATACTGTGTTTGGGGGTAGCTCTCAGTACAGCTGCATACAGTGTTTGGGGGTGCTCTCAGTACAGCTGCATACAGTGTTTGGGGGGTGCTCTCAGTACAGCTGCCTACAGTGTTTGGGGGTGCTCTCAGTACAGCTGCCTACAGTGTTTGGGGGTGCTCTCAGTACAGCTGCATACAGTGTTTGGGGGTGCTCTCAGTACAGCTGCATACAGTGTTTGGGGTGCTCTCAGTACAGCTGCATACAGTGTTTGGGGTGCTCTCAGTACAGCTGCATACAATGTTTGGGGTGCTCTCAGTACAGCTGCATACAGTGTTTGGGGTGCTCTCAGTACAGCTGCATACAGTTTTTGGGGGTGCTCTCAGTATAGCTGCATACAGTGTTTGGGGTGCTCTCAGTACAGCTGCATACAATGTTTGGGGGTGCTCTCAGTACAGCTGCATACAGTGTTTTGGGTGCTCTCAGTACAGCTGCATACAGTGTTTGGGGGTGCTCTCAGTACAGCTGCATACAGTGTTTGGGGGTGCTCTCAGTACAGCTGCATACAGTGTTTGGGGGTGCTCTCAGCACAGCTGTGTACAGTGTTTGGGGGTGCTCTCAGTACAGCTGCGTACAGTGTTTGGGGGTGCTCAGTACAGCTGCATACAGTGTTTGGGGGTGCTCAGTACAGCTGCATACAGTGTTTGGGGTGCTCTCAGTACAGTTGCGTACAGTGTTTGGGGGTGCTCAGTACAGCTGCATACAGTGTTTGGGGGTGCTCAGAACAGCTGCGTACAGTGTTTGGGGGTGCTCTCAGTACAGCTGCATACAGTGTTTGGGGGTGCTCTCAGTACAGCTGCATACAGTGTTTGGGGGTGCTCAGTACAGCTGCGTACAGTGTTTGGGGGGGCTCAGTACAGCTGCATACAGTGTTTGGGGGGGCTCAGTACAGCTGCATACAGTGTTTGGGGTGCTCTCAGTACAGCTGCATACAGTGTTTGGGGGTGCTAAGTACAGCTGCATACAGTGTTTGGGGGTGCTCAGTACAGCTGCATACAGTGTTTGGGGGTGCTAAGTACAGCTGCATACATTTTTTTGGGGTGCTCAGTACAGCTGCATACAGTGTTTGGGGGTGCTAATTACAGCTGCATACAGTGTTTGGGGGTGCTCAGTACAGCTGCATACAGTGTTTGGGGGTGCTCTCAGTACAGCTGCATACAGTGTTTGGGGTGCTCAGTACAGCTGCATACAGTATTTGGGGGGTGCTCTCAGTACAGCTGCATACAGTGTTTGGGGGTGCTTAGTACAGCTGCATACAGTGTTTGGGGGTGCTCTCAGTACAGCTGCATACAGTGTTTGGGGGTGCTCAGTTCAGCTGCATACAGTGTTTGGGGTGCTCAGTACAGCTGCATACAGTGTTTGGGGGTGCTCTCAGTACAGCTGCGTATAGTGTTTGGGGGGTGCTCTCAGTACAGCTGCATACAGTGTTTAGGGTGCTCTCAGTACAGCTGCGTACAGTGTTTGAGGGGTGCTCTCAGTACAGCTGCATACAATGTTTGGGGGTGCTCTCAGTACAGCTGCATACAGTGTTTAGGGTGCTCAGTACAGCTGTGTACAGTGTTTGAGGGGTGCTCTCAGTACAGCTGCATACAATGTTTGGGGGTGCTCTCAGTACAGCTGCGTACAGTGTTTGGGGGTGCTCAGTACAGCTACATACAGTGTTTGGGGGTGCTCAGTACAGCTACATACAGTGTTTGGGGGTGCTCAGTACAGCTGCATACAGTGTTTGGGGGTGCTCTCAGTACAGCTGCATACAGTGTTTGGGGGTGCTCTCATTACAGCTGCATACAGTGTTTGGGGGTGCTCAGTACAGCTGCATACAGTGTTTGGGGTGCTCTCAGTACAGCTGCATACAGTGTTTGGGGGTGCTAAGTACAGCTGCATACAGTGTTTGGGGTTGCTCTCAGTACAGCTGCATACAGTGTTTGGGGTGCTCTCAGTACAGCTGCATACAGTGTTTGGGGTGCTCTCAGTACAGCTGCATACAGTGTTTGGGGTGCTCTCAGTACAGCTGCATACAGTGTTTGGGGGTGCTCTCAGTACAGCTGCATACAGTGTTTGGGGGTGCTCTCAGTACAGCTGCATACAGTGTTTGGGGGTGCTCTCAGTACAGCTGCATACAGTGTTTGGGGGTGCTCTAAGTACAGCTGCATACAGTGTTTGGGGGCTGCTCTTAGTACAGCTGCATACAGTGTTTGGGGGTGCTCTCAGTAAAGCTGCATACAGTGTTTGGGGGTGCTCTCAGTACAGCTGCATACAGTGTTTGGGGGTGCTCTCAGTACAGCTGCATACAGTGTTTGGGGGGTGCTCTCAGTATAGCTGCATACAGTGTTTGGGGGGTGCTCTCAGTACAGCTGCATACAGTGTTTGGGGGTGCTCTCAGTACAGCTGCATACAGTGTTTGGGGGGTGCTCTCAGTACAGCTGCGTACAGTGTTTGGGGGGTGCTCTCAGTACAGCTGCATACAGTGTTTGGGGTGCTCTCAGTACAGCTGCATACAGTGTTTGGGGGTGCTCTCAGTACAGCTGCATACAGTGTTTGGGGTGCTCTCAGTACAGCTGCCTACAGTGTTTGGGGGTGCTCTCAGTACAGCTGCATACAGTGTTTGGGGGTGCTCTCAGTACAGCTGCATACAGTGTTTGGGGTGCTCTCAGTACAGCTGCATACAGTGTTTGGGGTGCTCTCAGTACAGCTGCGTACAGTGTTTGGGGGGTGCTCTCAGTACAGCTGCATACAGTGTTTGGGGGTGCTCTCAGTACAGCTGCATACAGTGTTTGGGGTGCTCTCAGTACAGCTGCCTACAGTGTTTGGGGGTGCTCTCAGTACAGCTGCATACAGTGTTTGGGGGTGCTCTCAGTACAGCTGCATACAGTGTTTGGGGTGCTCTCAGTACAGCTGCGTACAGTGTTTGGGGTGCTCTCAGTACAGCTGCATACAATGTTTGGGGTGCTCAGTACAGCTGCATACAGTGTTTGGGCTGCTCTCAGTACAGCTGCATACAGTGTTTGGGGGTGCTCAGTACAACTGCATACAGTGTTTGGGGTGCTCTCAGTACAGCTGCATATAGTGTTTGGGGTGCTCTCAGTACAGCTGCATACAGTGTTTGGGGGTGCTCTCAGTACAGCTGCGTACAGTGTTTGGGGGTGCTCTCAGTACAGCTGCATACAATGTTGGGGGGTGCTCTCAGTACAGCTGCATACAGTGTTTGGGGGTGCTCTCAGTACAGCTGCATACAGTGTTTGAGGGTGCTCTCAGTACAGCTGCATACAGTGTTTGGGGGTGCTCTCAGTGCAGCTGCATACAGTGTTTGGGGGTGCTCTCAGTACAGCTGCATACAGTGTTTGGGTTGCTCTCAGTACAGCTGCATACAGTGTTTGGGGGTGCTCTCAGTACAGCTGCATACAGTGTTTGGGGTGCTCTCAGTACAGCTGCCTATAGTGTGTGGGGTGCTCTCAGTACAGCTGCATACAGTGTTTGGGGGTGCTCAGTACAGCTGCATACAGTGTTTGGGGGTGCTCAGTACAGCTGCGTACAGTGTTTTGGGGGTGCTCTCAGTACAGCTGCATACAGTGTTTGGGGGTGCTCAGTACAGGTGCGTACAGTGTTTGGGGGTCCTCAGTACAGGTGCATACAGTGTTTGGGGGTCCTCAGTACAGCTGCGTACAGTGTTTGGGGGTGCTCTCAGTACAGCTGCATACAGTGTTTGGGGGTCCTCAGTACAGCTGCGTACAGTGTTTGGGGGTCCTCAGTACAGGTGCATACTGTGTTTGGGGGTAGCTCTCAGTACAGCTGCATACAGTGTTTGGGGGTGCTCTCAGTACAGCTGCATACAGTGTTTGGGGGTGCTCTCAGTACAGCTGCCTACAGTGTTTGGGGGTGCTCTCAGTACAGCTGCCTACAGTGTTTGGGGGTGCTCTCAGTACAGCTGCATACAGTGTTTGGGGGTGCTCTCAGTATAGCTGCATACAGTGTTTGGGGTGCTCTCAGTACAGCTGCATACAGTGTTTGGGGTGCTCTCAGTACAGCTGCATACAATGTTTGGGGTGCTCTCAGTACAGCTGCATACAGTGTTTGGGGTGCTCTCAGTACAGCTGCATACAGTTTTTGGGGGTGCTCTCAGTACAGCTGCATACAGTGTTTGGGGTGCTCTCAGTACAGCTGCATACAATGTTTGGGGGTGCTCTCAGTACAGCTGCATACAGTGTTTTGGGTGCTCTCAGTACAGCTGCATACAGTGTGTGGGGGTGCTGTCAGTACAGCTGCATACAGTGTTTGGGGGTGCTCTCAGTACAGCTGCATACAGTGTTTGGGGGTGCTCTCAGTACAGCTGCGTACAGTGTTTGGGGGTGCTCTCAGTACAGCTGCGTACAGTGTTTGGGGGTGCTCAGTACAGCTGCATACAGTGTTTGGGGGTGCTCAGTACAGCTGCATACAGTGTTTGGGGTGCTCTCAGTACAGTTGCGTACAGTGTTTGGGGGTGCTCAGTACAGCTGCATACAGTGTTTGGGGGTGCTCAGAACAGCTGCGTACAGTGTTTGGGGGTGCTCTCAGTACAGCTGCATACAGTGTTTGGGGGTGCTCTCAGTACAGCTGCATACAGTGTTTGGGGGTGCTCAGTACAGCTGCGTACAGTGTTTGGGGGGGCTCAGTACAGCTGCATACAGTGTTTGGGGGGGCTCAGTACAGCTGCATACAGTGTTTGGGGTGCTCTCAGTACAGCTGCATACAGTGTTTGGGGGTGCTCAGTACAGCTACATACAGTGTTTGGGGGTGCTAAGTACAGCTGCATACATTTTTTGGGGGTGCTCAGTACAGCTGCATACAGTGTTTGGGGGTGCTAATTACAGCTGCATACAGTGTTTGGGGGTGCTCAGTACAGCTGCATACAGTGTTTGGGGGTGCTCTCAGTACAGCTGCATACAGTGTTTGGGGTGCTCAGTACAGCTGCATACAGTATTTGGGGGGTGCTCTCAGTACAGCTGCATACAGTGTTTGGGGGTGCTTAGTACAGCTGCATACAGTGTTTGGGGGTGCTCTCAGTACAGCTGCATACAGTGTTTGGGGGTGCTCAGTTCAGCTGCATACAGTGTTTGGGGTGCTCAGTACAGCTGCATACAGTGTTTGGGGGTGCTCTCAGTACAGCTGCGTATAGTGTTTGGGGGGTGCTCTCAGTACAGCTGCATACAGTGTTTAGGGTGCTCTCAGTACAGCTGCGTACAGTGTTTGAGGGGTGCTCTAAGTACAGCTGCATACAGTGTTTGGGGGTGCTCAGTAAAGCTGTGTACAGTGTTTGAGGGGTGCTCTCAGTACAGCTGCATACAATGTTTGGGGGTGCTCTCAGTACAGCTGCGTACAGTGTTTGGGGGTGCTCAGTACAGCTACATACAGTGTTTGGGGGTGCTCAGTACAGCTGCATACAGTGTTTGGGGGTGCTCTCAGTACAGCTGCATACAGTGTTTGGGGGTGCTCTCAGTACAGCTGCATACAGTGTTTGGGGGTGCTCTCAGTACAGCTGCATACAGTGTTTGGGGGTGCTAAGTACAGCTGCATACAGTGTTTGGGGTTGCTCTCAGTACAGCTGCATACAGTGTTTGGGGTGCTCTCAGTACAGCTGCATACAGTGTTTGGGGTGCTCTCAGTACAGCTGCGTACAGTGTTTGGGGGGTGCTCTCAGTACAGCTGCATACAGTGTTTGGGGTGCTCTCAGTACAGCTGCATACAGTGTTTGGGGGTGCTCTCAGTACAGCTGCATAGTGTTTGGGGTGCTCTCAGTACAGCTGCCTACAGTGTTTGGGGGTGCTCTCAGTACAGCAGCATACAGTGTTTGGGGGTGCTCTCAGTACAGCTGCATACAGTGTTTGGGGTGCTCTCAGTACAGCTGCGTACAGTGTTTGGGGTGCTCTCAGTACAGCTGCATACAATGTTTGGGGTGCTCAGTACAGCTGCATACAGTGTTTGGGGTGCTCTCAGTACAGCTGCATACAGTGTTTGGGGGTGCTCAGTACAGCTGCATACAGTGTTTGGGGTGCTCTCAGTACAGCTGCATATAGTGTTTGGGGTGCTCTCAGTACAGCTGCATACAGTGTTTGGGGGTGCTCTCAGTACAGCTGCGTACAGTGTTTGGGGGTGCTCTCAGTACAGCTGCATACAATGTTGGGGGGTGCTCTCAGTACAGCTGCATACAGTGTTTGGGGGTGCTCAGTACAGCTGCATACAGTGTTTGGGGGCTGCTCTCAGTACAGCTGCATACAGTGTTTGGGGGTGCTCTCAGTGCAGCTGCATACAGTGTTTGGGGGTGCTCTCAGTACAGCTGCATACAGTGTTTGGGGTGCTCTCAGTACAGCTGCATACAGTGTTTGGGGGTGCTCTCAGTACAGCTGCATACAGTGTTTGGGGTGCTCTCAGTACAGCTGCCTATAGTGTGTGGGGTGCTCTCAGTACAGCTGCATACAGTGTTTGGGGGTGCTCAGTACAGCTGCATACAGTGTTTGGGGGTGCTCAGTACAGCTGCATACAGTGTTTGGGGGTGCTCAGTACAGCTGCATACAGTGTTAGGGGGTGCTCAGTACAGCTGCATACAGTGTTTGGGGGTGCTCAGTACAGCTGCGTACAGTGTTTGGGGGTGCTCAGTACAGCTGCATACAGTGTTTGGGGGCTGCTCTCAGTACAGCTGCATACAGTGTTTGGGGGCTGCTCTCAGTACAGCTGCATACAGTGTTTGGGGGTGCTCAGTACAGCTGCGTACAGTGTTTGGGGGTGCTCAGTACAGCTGCATACAGTGTTTGGGGGGTGCTCTCAGTACAGCTGCATACAGTGTTTGGGGTGCTCTCAGTACAGCTGCATACAGTGTTTGGGGGTGCTCAGTACAGCTGCATACAGTGTTTGGGGTGCTCTCAGTACAGCTGCATACAGTGTTTGGGGTGCTCAGTACAGCTGCATACAGTGTTTGGGGTGCTCAGTACAGCTGCATACAGTGTTTGGGGATGCTCAGTACAGCTGCATACAGTGTTTGAGGGGTGCTCTCAGTACAGCTGCATACAGTGTTTGGGGTGCTCTCAGTACAGCTGCATACAGTGTTTGGGGGTGCTCAGTACAGCTGCATACAGTGTTTGGGGGGTGCTCAGTACAGCTGCATACAGTGTTTGGGGTGCTCAGTACAGCTGCATACAGTGTTTGGGGGTGCTCAGTACAGCTGCATACAGTGTTTGAGGGGTGCTCTCAGTATAGCTGCATACAGTGTTTGGGAGTGCTCAGTACAGCTGCATACAATGTTTGGGGGTGCTCTCAGTAAAGCTGAATACAGTGTTTGGGGTGCTCTCAGTATAGCTGCATGCAGTGTTTGGGGGTGCTCAGTACAGCTGCGTACAGTGTTTGGGGGTGCTCAGTACAGCTGCGTACAGTGTTTGGTGGTGCTCAGTACAGCTGCGTACAGTGTTTGGGGGTGCTCAGTACAGCTGCATACAGTGTTTGGGGTGCTCTCAGTACAGCTGCATACAGTGTTTGGGGGTGCTCAGTACAGCTGCATACAGTGTTTGGGGGTGCTCAGTACAGCTGCATACAGTGTTTGGGGGTGCTCAGTACAGCTGCATACAGTGTTTGGGGGTGCTCAGTACAGCTGCATACAGTGTTTGGGGCTGCTCAGTACAGCTGCATACAGTGTTTGGGGGTGCTCAGTACAGCTGCATACAGTGTTTGGGGGTGCTCAGTACAGCTGCATACAGTGTTTGGGGTGTTCCGTACAGCTGCGTACAGTGTTTGGGGGTGCTCAGTACAGCTGCCTACAGTGTTTGGGGGGTGCTCAGTACAGCTGCATACAGTGTTTGGGGGGTGCTCTCAGTACAGCTGCGTACAGTGTTTGGGGGTGCTCAGTACAGGTGCATACAGTGTTTCGGGGTGCTCAGTACAGCTGCGTACAGTGTTTGGGGGTGCTCAGTACAGCTGCATACAGTGTTTTGGGGTCCTCAGTACAGCTGCGTACAGTGTTTGGGGGTGCTCTCAGTACAGCTGCGTACAGTGTTTGGGGGGTGCTCAGTACAGCTGCGTACAGTGTTTGAGGGGTGCTCAGTACAGCTGCTTACAGTGTTTGGGCGTGCTCTCAGTACAGCTGCGTACAGTGTTTGGGGGTGCTCTCAGTACAGCTGCGTACAGTGTTTGGGGGTGCTCAGTACAGCTGCCTACAGTGTTTGGGGGTGCTCAGTACAGGTGCATACAGTGTTTGGGGGTGCTCAGTACAGCTGCCTACTGTGTTTGGGGGTGCTCAGTACAGCTGCCTACAGTGTTTGGGGGTGCTCAGTACAGGTGCGTACAGTGTTTGAGGGGTGCTCTCAGTACAGCTGCATACAGTGTTTGGGGGTGCTCAGTACAGCTGCATACAGTGTTTGGGGGTGCTCAGTACAGCTGCGTACAGTGTTTGGGGGTGCTCTCAGTACAGCTGCATACAGTGTTTGGGGTGCTCTCAGTACAGCTGCATACAATGTTTGGGGGTGCTCTCAGTACAGCTGCATACAGTGTTTTGGGTGCTCTCAGTACAGCTGCATACAGTGTGTGGGGTGCTGTCAGTACAGCTGCATACAGTGTTTGGGGGTGCTCTCAGTACAGCTGCATACAGTGTTTGGGGGTGCTCTCAGTACAGCTGCGTACAGTGTTTGGGGGTGCTCTCAGTACAGCTGCGTACAGTGTTTGGGGGTGCTCAGTACAGCTGCATACAGTGTTTGGGGGTGCTCAGTACAGCTGCATACAGTGTTTGGGGTGCTCTCAGTACAGTTGCGTACAGTGTTTGGGGGTGCTCAGTACAGCTGCATACAGTGTTTGGGGGTGCTCAGAACAGCTGCGTACAGTGTTTGGGGGTGCTCTCAGTACAGCTGCATACAGTGTTTGGGGGTGCTCTCAGTACAGCTGCATACAGTGTTTGGGGGTGCTCAGTACAGCTGCGTACAGTGTTTGGGGGGGCTCAGTACAGCTGCATACAGTGTTTGGGGGGGCTCAGTACAGCTGCATACAGTGTTTGGGGTGCTCTCAGTACAGCTGCATACAGTGTTTGGGGGTGCTCAGTACAGCTACATACAGTGTTTGGGGCTGCTAATAACAGCTGCATATAGTGTTTGGGGGTGCTCAGTACAGCTGCATACAGTGTTTGGGGGTGCTCTCAGTACAGCTGCATACAGTGTTTGGGGTGCTCAGTACAGCTGCATACAGTATTTGGGGGGTGCTCTCAGTACAGCTGCATACAATGTTTGGGGGTGCTTAGTACAGCTGCATACAGTGTTTGGGGGTGCTCTCAGTACAGCTGCATACAGTGTTTGGGGGTGCTCAGTTCAGCTGCATACAGTGTTTGGGGTGCTCAGTACAGCTGCATACAGTGTTTGGGGGTTGTTACGGTTGCCTCCAGGCTGGCTGGAAGTTGGACCGTAGAAAAGGATGCTCCTAGCGCTCACCAAAGGAGCAGCAGCACCGTGGACACTATAACTGCTGCGTAGCCACCATAAGTAACGCAGACTCTATGAACCACCGCTGCTGGGCTGGTATCTCGCCGTCTGCTCTGCGCCCTGGACCTACGACCAGGCTCCAGTAGGTGAACCTCTTCCTTCTGTAGCAATCCCCATAGCTAAGGGAGTATGAAAAGCATAGCAATCCCTGTAGTGATTATAAGCTGTCCCCTACAAACATGAGTCAAAGCTGCAAGTTAGAGGGTCAAAAATAGGTCTGATGTGCTGGAGCACACAGCCTGCTTTTATTCAGGTTACATGCAAACAGGACACTCTCAGGGGGAGGCATAAAATCCCCCATCACACATTTGATATTAGATAGAGAGACACTCCCTTTGACAGGCCACAACATTTACTTCAGCAGATAACATTACACACAATAAAACAATGCAGTCCACCTTATCAATACTAGTCTGATTAGACAATGGGAAAGTTGATCACTAAACCTAATTAGAGCTAATCCCAGCAGACTTGTATTTAGAATAGGTTTCTTGAAGCTGAACAAAATGTAACTCTTAATGGCACACAATGAAACTGAACCAAGTGGGAGAAAGCCAGGGACAAGTCATTTCACAGGTCTGGGGACATAGTCTTAAAGGGGCATTGTTCATCAAAGTCACAATATGTCCCCAGATGGTTCTTAAAGGGCCACACACACCCAACAAAAGTCAATATGTCCTCAGGGGCACAATCTTCCAGGGGCCATAGTCATGTGGAAGGAGGCTGGCAAATAGGCTTCTCCAAAATCCAGGGAAGCAGGGCAATTTTTCATTTAAAGGGCCAGTTACAAACAGCAGTTTGTAACATATCTCCCCTTTTGGAGGGAGACTAACCAGGCACCTGACCTTCTGCCGGTCAGTGCCCAAGTTAGTCTCGCAATCCACCCACAAATAATCGCTAGCAGCAAAGTAGCCCCCCCACAATACGTAGTACTGGCCTGTAAGTTCCAGGTTGCAGGATGAAAGTGCAGCATCCTCGGCCTTCCTGGCGCAGCTGGGCAAATAGCTGATGGTACTTGGGGGGCAGAGGCCAGCGGCACTCTGCCCTGGTGCCAGCGCTTCTGCTGGGGTGAGGGGTTTGCAGGTCAGTTCTGTAACAAGGACAAGGTCTGTAGGGCAGAGGCCAGCAGCGCTCTGTCCTGATGCCAGCTCTTCTGCTGGGGGAATTGGGGCATAGTCCTGCCCGGTGGCAAAGGGAACGTGGGGGTCAGTGGGGGCCAACATCTCCACTGTTAACCCTGGGCCCAAGTTAGGAGTTAGCTGGGGAGGGGGAGATTGGCTTACCTCCTCCTCCTGATACTCCGGCGGCCGTTGGGAAGGGAGGTCGATGCTCTCCGCTTCCTGTGGAACATGCTGCGGCTGGGGAGAGAGACCGGTTGTCTCCTCTCCCTGGAAGGCACACTCCGGCTGGGGAGGGAGGTCGATGCTCTCCCCTCCCTGTAGCTGGGTCTGTCGCTGGGGATCTGGGCCGCCTGCCCAGCATCCCTGTAGGGCCGGTAGAGAGACTGCGGTCCCATCTCCACCTGCCTGCTGGGGGTCCTCCCAGGACCAGTCTATGAGGCCTGCTGCCTCTGGTATCTCTGGTTGGGGTTGGGGAAGGAGACCGGTTGTCTCTTCCCTCTGCACAGTATACTGCCGCTGGGGAGGGAGGTCGCTGCTCCCCTCTCCCTGTGGAACATGCAGCGGCTGGGGAGAGAGACCAGGTGTCCATACCTTCAAACTCCACAGTTGGCGCTCAAAGGCTCGTGCCGCTTTGTTCTCCGTATCCAATTCCCGGATGATGCGACTGACTACCTCCTGCGCAGGGTCTGGACCATATCGGACTAGCCGCCTCTTTACCTCTGGAACGAAATCCGCGCCCTCATAGCGACGGATCCGGTTGAGGTGCTCTTCACATGGTTCTGACCAGTATCTTGTCAGCTCCATGCTGCTGTAGGTAGGGACGCTGCGCAGTGGCTAGCGTTGCCCTCAATTACTCTCCTACGATACCAGTGCTGTTGTGGTGCTGCTCCTTGCGCTAGGACGCCAATCCCACCGCTGCCGCCAAAGTTACGGTACCAACAGTGTACCAAGGGTTAATACCAGGGAACAACGTCCTGCATAGGGAATCAGCAATTCACAAACCAGCCAGTTTTCAGGTTTAAACAGAATATATGCTTTATTTGAAGGCAGCACACAGATTTATACACCCTGGCTTCAGGTTACAAAGGGCATTGGTTTAACAGTAAAGCAAACATATGAACAATGCATCAAACAATTGTCTATTCACAGGTAAAACAGATTAACATATTAAGTTAATTAACTAGGGAAGAACGTTTACTCAGACAATCTGATGTTGGGCAGTCTAGTTAACATAATCACACAAGGACACAATCAGTTTACCCAGACAGACTCCTGAGACACAATCAGATCTTAAACATACATAGAATACATCTTATTACAGAATATAGGAACAGTTCTTATTAGCTATAAAGTCTTTTATGCCCACTTTGCTTATAGAGTCACAATTGCTTCCACAAGGGGCACTCACACCCTGTACCCATCCTGTATTTATGGATACAGGGTGACATAGACATAAGACAGAGGTATGAAAGTACATGGGGTGTCCAGCATATAAAATTCCATATTTCCATGCAGTCTCTGGGTATCCTTAAGCCCATGTACCTCCAGCCCAAAGAATGTTCCATAACAGGCCCTCCAATGTACAGTGGCGAGATTGGTTTTGTCACATCCCATTGGTGGCAGCGACGGGATGAACCTTATCGCCCAGAAGAGCAACTACACAAGCCAGTAACCTCAGGAAGAGGGGGATTATTACAATACTGACTAAGATGGAAAAGAGAAAAGTAAATTTTGCAGCTTTTAAAAACTTCCTGGAAACAGAAGGAGAGATTGATGGGTACCTTGCGGATTTTGAGAGGCAATGTGCACTACACAAGGTACCCGCAGAGGACTGGGTCACGATATTATCTGGAAAATTATCCGGCCGGGCCAGAGAGGCTTTTCGGGCCATTCCAGATGAGGAAGTCAGGGATTATAATACTGTAAAAGAGGCTCTGCTCTCCAGGTATGCGGTTACACCGGAGGCATACCGGAGACGGTTCAGAGACACTGTTAAATTAGCTGGAGATTCCTACCTTGAGTGGGCATGTGAGGTGCACCGCACAGCAGCTCACTGGATAGCGGGGTGCCAAGCCATATCTGGGGAAGAGGTGCTGCAGCTATTCCTGTTGGAACATTACTTCGACAAATTACCCGCAGGAGTTCGAGAGTGGGTTCGGGACCGTAAACCCTCCACCCTGCAGGAAGCGGCTCGCTTGGCAGATGAGTATACGGATGCCCGCAAACTGGACATTGCTACCACTAAGCCCCCTGCTAGAGTGGAGTACAGACCCCCAGTCACCCCAGCAGCTGCCAGTTACCAAACCCCGGCGCACCGCTATACCACACGGCCTCCGGCCACGAACTACCCTCAGAGAGCCCTGTTCAATTTGCGGGGCTACTCACAACCTATTCGGTGCTTTAGATGTAAGCAACTAGGGCACAAAAGACCAGAGTGTCCCCTAAACGCAGCGAACCAAGCGCAGTCCTGGAGAAGACCCGCCGGCGGAATCCCACGTAATCCTCAGCCTGCGGCCCGCTACGTAGAGGCGCAAGAATGCTGGAGCATCCTACATGAGGCAGACCTTGTGCAAGCTGCCCACCGGAATAACCGGCAACTGGTTAAAGTGAATGGGAAGAAGGTCAGTGGTCTACGGGATACTGGTGCTACCATGACCTTGCTTCAAAAGAACTTGGTGTCTGAGAAACAGTACACTGGAGACACTGTGGCTGTGAGGGTAGCAGGGGGCGATGTGTTCAGCCTACCTGTTGCCAGGGTACATTTGGATTGGGGAGTGGGCGCTAGACCTGTGAATGTGGGGGTCAAGAAGGACTTACCTGCTGATGTTCTTCTTGGAAATGACTTGGCCCCCCTTGTTTCTGCCTACGCTCCTATGGGTCCCGCTGATGTTAACTCTGTGACTACCCGTGCCCAGATCCGTGCAACAGAGACTGACCCACCTGCTGCTAAGCCCCAGGACGCTGAGCTCAGTAAATCTCTATCCGCTATTGATATGTGGAGGTCCCGTTACAATGCGCTGATGAAGGAGAAGAGGAGCGCAGAGGAAAAAGCACGTTTAGAACAGGAATCTCTGCTAGACAAGCTGCACCGACAAACTGCAGAAAACACCAGCTTGAGAGTGGAACATGAAACATTAAAGACAAACTTAGTGACACTGGAGGAGAAGCTGACGCTGGCTCATAGTGAGGTGCAGCAACTCAAGGGCACCCTATGTCAGTATGAAGGGATTGTGGATACCTATAAAGAGCAGGTACAGAAAACTCGTAAAGAAGCTGATGGGATTTTGAAGGACTGTTTGGCCCTGGTCTGGGCACTGAGGAATTTGAACCCTTGTTTGTATGGACAGGAATTCTCTCTCATAACGGGAATACAGATGGATTGTCCCAGCAAACTGACATGCCTACCAGGCGCTCTGGTGGTATATGCCACAGTATATACCCTGGACAGCCGAGCATGACAAACCAGAGGGAGAGGAGTTTGATGGTCCTGTCCCCCAGCAACACGGCTGTTTAGCCAAAGGGGAGACGATTGGTCTCCCCCTCCAGCAGCACAGCTATGTATCCGAAGGGGAGACAGTCGGTCTTCCCCTCCAGCAACCAGGCTCCCACCAGGCTACTTCCATGGTAGTGCTGGCACCCGGGCAGAGTACAGCTGGTCTCTGCCCACCTCGCAACCCACCAATTCAGCGTACCAGTCCCCCACACAGCTGTGGTGAGGCACCTGGACATGGACAAGTTTTCCCCGTACTCAGGTGTAGTAACCATTTATTGTGGGTGGGCTGTACTACTAATTGTGTTTTATGGGTGGGTTGCTGGACTAACCAGGGCACTGACCGGCAGGAGGTCAGATACCCTGTTAGTCTGTTTGGAAAAGGGGAGAGATGTGACAAAACCAATCTCGCCACTGTACATTGGAGGGCCTGTTATGGAACATTCTTTGGGCTGGAGGTACATGGGCTTAAGGATACCCAGAGACTGCATGGAAATATGGAATTTTATATGCTGGACACCCCATGTACTTTCATACCTCTGTCTTATGTCTATGTCACCCTGTATCCATAAATACAGGATGGGTACAGGGTGTGAGTGCCCCTTGTGGAAGCAATTGTGACTCTATAAGCAAAGTGGGCATAAAAGACTTTATAGCTAATAAGAACTGTTCCTATATTCTGTAATAAGATGTATTCTATGTATGTTTAAGATCTGATTGTGTCTCAGGAGTCTGTCTGGGTAAACTGATTGTGTCCTTGTGTGATTATGTTAACTAGACTGCCCAACATCAGATTGTCTGAGTAAACGTTCTTCCCTAGTTAATTAACTTAATATGTTAATCTGTTTTACCTGTGAATAGACAATTGTTTGATGCATTGTTCATATGTTTGCTTTACTGTTAAACCAATGCCCTTTGTAACCTGAAGCCAGGGTGTATAAATCTGTGTGCTGCCTTCAAATAAAGCATATATTCTGTTTAAACCTGAAAACTGGCTGGTTTGTGAATTGCTGATTCCCTATGCAGGACGTTGTTCCCTGGTATTAACCCTTGGTACACTGTTGGTACCGTAACAGGGGTGCTCTCAGTACAGCTGCGTATAGTGTTTGGGGGGTGCTCTCAGTACAGCTGCATACAGTGTTTAGGGTGCTCTCAGTACAGCTGCGTACAGTGTTTGAGGGGTGATCTAAGTACAGCTGCATACAGTGTTTGGGGGTGCTCAGTACAGCTGTGTACAGTGTTTGAGGGGTGCTCTCAGTACAGCTGCATACAATGTTTGGGGGTGCTCTCAGTACAGCTGCGTATAGTGTTTGGGGGTGCTCAGTACAGCTACATACAGTGTTTGGGGGTGCTCAGTACAGCTGCATACAGTGTTTGGGGGTGCTCTCAGTACAGCTGCATACAGTGTTTGGGGGTGCTCTCAGTACAGCTGCATACAGTGTTTGGGGGTGCTCAGTACAGCTGCGTACAGTGTTTGGGGGGGCTCAGTACAGCTGCATACAGTGTTTGGGGGGGCTCAGTACAGCTGCATACAGTGTTTGGGGTGCTCTCAGTACAGCTGCATACAGTGTTTGGGGGTGCTCAGTACAGCTACATACAGTGTTTGGGGCTGCTAATAACAGCTGCATACAGTGTTTGGGGGTGCTCAGTACAGCTGCATACAGTGTTTGGGGGTGCTCTCAGTACAGCTGCATACAGTGTTTGGGGTGCTCAGTACAGCTGCATACAGTATTTGGGGGGTGCTCTCAGTACAGCTGCATACAATGTTTGGGGGTGCTTAGTACAGCTGCATACAGTGTTTGGGGGTGCTCTCAGTACAGCTGCATACAGTGTTTGGGGGTGCTCAGTTCAGCTGCATACAGTGTTTGGGGTGCTCAGTACAGCTGCATACAGTGTTTGGGGGTGCTCTCAGTACAGCTGCGTATAGTGTTTGGGGGGTGCTCTCAGTACAGCTGCATACAGTGTTTAGGGTGCTCTCAGTACAGCTGCGTACAGTGTTTGAGGGGTGATCTAAGTACAGCTGCATACAGTGTTTGGGGGTGCTCAGTACAGCTGTGTACAGTGTTTGAGGGGTGCTCTCAGTACAGCTGCATACAATGTTTGGGGGTGCTCTCAGTACAGCTGCGTATAGTGTTTGGGGGTGCTCAGTACAGCTACATACAGTGTTTGGGGGTGCTCAGTACAGCTGCATACAGTGTTTGGGGGTGCTCTCAGTACAGCTGCATACAGTGTTTGGGGGTGCTCTCAGTACAGCTGCATACAGTGTTTGGGGGTGCTCTCAGTACAGCTGCATACAGTGTTTGGGGGTGCTAAGTACACCTGCATACAGTGTTTGGGGTTGCTCTCAGTACAGCTGCATACAGTGTTTGGGGTGCTCTCAGTACAGCTGCATACAGTGTTTGGGGTGCTCTCAGTACAGCTGCATACAGTGTTTGGGGTGCTCTCAGTACAGCTGCGTACAGTGTTTGGGGGGTGCTCTCAGTACAGCTGCATACAGTGTTTGGGGTGCTCTCAGTACAGCTGCGTACAGTGTTTGGGGTGCTCTCAGTACAGCTGCGTACAGTGTTTGGGGTGCTCTCAGTACAGCTGCATACAATGTTTGGGGTGCTCAGTACAGCTGCATACAGTGTTTGGGGTGCTCTCAGTACAGCTGCATATAGTGTTTGGGGTGCTCTCAGTACAGCTGCATACAGTGTTTGGGGGTGCTCTCAGTACAGCTGCGTACAGTGTTTGGGGGTGCTCTCAGTACAGCTGCATACAATGTTGGGGGGTGCTCTCAGTACAGCTGCATACAGTGTTTCGGGGTGCTCAGTACAGCTGCATACAGTGTTTGGGGGGTGCTCTCTGTACAGCTGCATACAGTGTTTGGGGGTGCTCTCAGTGCAGCTGCATACAGTGTTTGGGGGTGCTCTCAGTACAGCTGCATACAGTGTTTGGGGTGCTCTCAGTACAGCTGCATACAGTGTTTGGGGGTGCTCTCAGTACAGCTGCATACAGTGTTTGGGGTGCTCTCAGTACAGCTGCCTATAGTGTGTGGGGTGCTCTCAGTACAGCTGCATACAGTGTTTGGGGGTGCTCAGTACAGCTGCATACAGTGTTTGGGGGTGCTCAGTACAGCTGCATACAGTGTTTGGGGGTGCTCAGTACAGCTGCATACAGTGTTAGGGGGTGCTCAGTACAGCTGCATACAGTGTTTGGGGGTGCTCAGTACAGCTGCGTACAGTGTTTGGGGGTGCTCAGTACAGCTGCATACAGTGTTTGGGGGCTGCTCTCAGTACAGCTGCATACAGTGTTTGGGGGCTGCTCTCAGTACAGCTGCATACAGTGTTTGGGGGTGCTCAGTACAGCTGCGTACAGTGTTTGGGGGTGCTCAGTACAGCTGCATACAGTGTTTGGGGGGTGCTCTCAGTACAGCTGCATACAGTGTTTGGGGTGCTCTCAGTACAGCTGCATACAGTGTTTGGGGGTGCTCAGTACAGCTGCATACAGTGTTTGGGGTGCTCTCAGTACAGCTGCATACAGTGTTTGGGGTGCTCAGTACAGCTGCATACAGTGTTTGGGGGTGCTCAGTACAGCTGCATACAGTGTTTGAGGGGTGCTCTCAGTACAGCTGCATACAGTGTTTGGGGTGCTCTCAGTACAGCTGCATACAGTGTTTGGGGGTGCTCAGTACAGCTGCATACAGTGTTTGGGGGGTGCTCAGTACAGCTGCATACAGTGTTTGGGGTGCTCAGTACAGCTGCATACAGTGTTTGGGGGTGCTCAGTACAGCTGCATACAGTGTTTGAGGGGTGCTCTCAGTATAGCTGCATACAGTGTTTGGGAGTGCTCAGTACAGCTGCATACAATGTTTGGGGGTGCTCTCAGTAAAGCTGAATACAGTGTTTGGGGTGCTCTCAGTATAGCTGCATGCAGTGTTTGGGGGTGCTCAGTACAGCTGCGTACAGTGTTTGGGTGTGCTCAGTACAGCTGCGTACAGTGTTTGGTGGTGCTCAGTACAGCTGCGTACAGTGTTTGGGGGTGCTCAGTACAGCTGCATACAGTGTTTGGGGTGCTCTCAGTACAGCTGCATACAGTGTTTGGGGGTGCTCAGTACAGCTGTATACAGTGTTTGGGGGTGCTCAGTACAGCTGCATACAGTGTTTGGGGGTGCTCAGTACAGCTGCATACAGTGTTTGGGGCTGCTCAGTACAGCTGCATACAGTGTTTGGGGGTGCTCAGTACAGCTGCATACAGTGTTTGGGGGTGCTCAGTACAGCTGCATACAGTGTTTGGGGTGTTCCGTACAGCTGCGTACAGTGTTTGGGGGTGCTCAGTACAGCTGCCTACAGTGTTTGGGGGGTGCTCAGTACAGCTGCATACAGTGTTTGGGGGGTGCTCTCAGTACAGCTGCGTACAGTGTTTGGGGGTGCTCAGTACAGGTGCATACAGTGTTTCGGGGTGCTCAGTACAGCTGCGTACAGTGTTTGGGGGTGCTCAGTACAGCTGCATACAGTGTTTTGGGGTCCTCAGTACAGCTGCGTACAGTGTTTGGGGGTGCTCTCAGTACAGCTGCGTACAGTGTTTGGGGGGTGCTCAGTACAGCTGCGTACAGTGTTTGGGGGGTGCTCAGTACAGCTGCTTACAGTGTTTGGGGTTGCTCTCAGTACAGCTGCGTACAGTGTTTGGGGGTGCTCTCAGTACAGCTGCGTACAGTGTTTGGGGGTGCTCAGTACAGCTGCCTACAGTGTTTGGGGGTGCTCAGTACAGGTGCATACAGTGTTTGGGGGTGCTCAGTACAGCTGCCTACTGTGTTTGGGGGTGCTCAGTACAGGTGCATACAGTGTTTGGGGGTGCTCAGTACAGCTGCGTACAGTGTTTGGGGGTGCTCAGTACAGCTGCGTACAGTGTTTGGGGTCCTCAGTACAGCTGCGTACAGTTTTTGGGGGTGCTCAGTACAGGTGCATGCAGTGTTTGGGGGTGCTCAGTACAGGTGCGTACAGTGTTTGAGGGGTGCTCAGTACAGGTGCGTACAGTGTTTGAGGGGTGCTCTCAGTACAGCTGCATACAGTGTTTGGGGGTGCTCAGTACAGCTGCATACAGTGTTTGGGGGTGCTCAGTACAGCTGCGTACAGTGTTTGGGGGTGCTCTCAGTACAGCTGCATACAGTGTTTGGGGGTGCTCTCAGTACAGCTGCATACAGTGTTTGGGGGTGCTTAGTACAGCTGCGTACAGTGTTTGGGGGGGCTCAGTACAGCTGCATACAGTGTTTGGGGGTGCTCTCAGTACAGCTGCATACAGTGTTTGGGGGTGCTCTCAGTACAGCTGCATACAATGTTTGGGGGGTGCTCTCAGTACAGCTGCATACAGTGTTTGGGGGGTGCTCTCAGTACAGCTGCATACAGTGTTTGGGGGTGCTCTCAGTACAGCTGCATACAGTGTTTGGGGGTGCTCAGTACAGCTGCATACAGTGTTTGGGGGTGCTCAGTACAGCTGCATACAGTGTTTGGGGGTGCTCTCAGTACAGCTGCATACAGTGTTTGAGGGGCTCTCAGTACAGCTGCATACAATGTTTGGGGGTGCTCAGTACAGCTGCATACAGTGTTTGGGGGGTGCTCTCAGTACAGCTGCATACAGTGTTTGGGGGGTGCTCTCAGTACAGCTGCATACAGCGCTTGGGGGGTGCTCTCAGTATAGCTGCATACAGTGTTTGGGGGTGCTCTCAGTACAGCTGTATACAGTGTTTGGGGGTGCTCAGTACAGCTGCATACAGTGTTTGGGGGTGCTCTCAGTACAGCTGCATACAATGTTTGGGGGTGCTCAGTACAGCTGCATACATTGTTTGGGGGGTGCTCTCAGTACAGCTGCATACAGTGTTTGGGGGTGCTCAGTACAGCTGCATACAGTGTTTGGGGGTGCTCTCAGTACAGGTGCATACAGTGTTTGGGGGTGCTCTCAGTACAGCTGCATACAGTGTTTGGGGGTGCTCTCAGTACAGCTGCATACAGTGTTTGGGGGTGCTCTCAGTACAGGTGCATACAGTGTTTGGGGGTGCTCTCAGTACAGCTGCATACAGTGTTTCTGGGTGCTCTCAGTACAGCTGCATACAGTGTTTGGGGTGCTCTCAGTACAGCTGCATACAGTGTTTGGGGGTGCTCAGTACAGCTGCATACAGTGTTTGGGGTGCTCTCAGTACAGCTGCATACAATGTTTGGGGTGCTCTCAGTACAGCTGCATACAGTGTTTGGGGGTGCTCTCAGTACAGCTGCATACAGTTTTTGGGGGGTGCTCTCAGTACAGCTGCGTACAGTGTTTGGGGGGTGCTCTCAGTACAGGTGCATGCAGTGTTTGGGGGTGCTCAGTACAGGTGCATACAGTGTTTGGGGGTGCTCAGTACAGCTGCATACAATGTTTGGGGTGCTCTCAGTACAGCTGCATACAGTGTTTGGGGGTGCTCTCAGTAAAGCTGCATACAGTGTTTGGGGTGCTCAGTACAGCTGCATACAGTGTTTGGGGGTGCTCTCAGTACAGCTGCATACAGTGTTTGGGGGTGCTCTCAGTAAAGCTGCATACAGTGTTTGGGGTGCTCAGTACAGCTGCATACAGTGTTTGGGGGTGCTCTCAGTACAGTTGCGTACAGTGTTTGGGGTGCTCAGTACAGCTGCATACAGTGTTTGGGGGTGCTCTCAGTACAGCTGCATACAGTGTTTGGGGGTGCTCTCAGTACAGATGCATACAGTGTTTGGGGGTGCTCAGTACAGCTGCGTACAGTGTTTTGGGGTCCTCAGTACAGCTGCGTACAGTGTTTGGGGGTGCTCAGTACAGCTGCGTACAGTACTTGGGGGTCCTCAGTACAGCTGCGTACAGTGTTTGGGGGTCCTCAGTACAGCTGCGTACAGTGTTTGGGGGTGCTCAGTACAGCTGCATACAGTGTTTGGGGTGCTCTCAGTACAGCTGCATACAGTGTTTGGGGGTGCTAAGTACAGCTGCATACAGTGTTTGGGGTTGCTCTCAGTACAGCTGCATACAGTGTTTGGGGTGCTCTCAGTACAGCTGCATACAGTGTTTGGGGTGCTCTCAGTACAGCTGCATACAGTGTTTGGGGGTGCTCTCAGTACAGCTGCATACAGTGTTTGGGGGTGCTCTAAGTACAGCTGCATATAGTGTTTGGGGGCTGCTCTTAGTACAGCTGCATACAGTGTTTGGGGGTGCTCTCAGTACAGCTGCATACAGTGTTTGGGGGTGCTCTCAGTACAGCTGCATACATTGTTTGGGGGGTGCTCTCAGTACAGCTGCGTACAGTGTTTGGGGGGTGCTCTCAGTACAGCTGCATACAGTGTTTGGGGGTGCTCTCAGTACAGCTGCATACAGTGTTTGGGGGGTGCTCTCAGTACAGCTGCGTACAGTGTTTGGGGGGTGCTCTCAGTACAGCTGCATACAGTGTTTGGGGTGCTCTCAGTACAGCTGCATACAGTGTTTGGGGGTGCTCTCAGTACAGCTGCATACAGTGTTTGGGGGTGCTCTCAGTACAGCTGCATACAGTGTTTGGGGTGCTCTCAGTACAGCTGCCTACAGTGTTTGGGGGTGCTCTCAGTACAGCTGCGTACAGTGTTTGGGGGTGCTCTCAGTACAGCTGCATACAGTGTTTGGGGTGCTCTCAGTACAGCTGCATACAGTGTTTGGGGTGCTCTCAGTACAGCTGCGTACAGTGTTTGGGGGGTGCTCTCAGTACAGCTGCATACAGTGTTTGGGGTGCTCTCAGTACAGCTGCATACAGTGTTTGGGGGTGCTCTCAGTACAGCTGCCTACAGTGTTTGGGGGTGCTCTCAGTACAGCTGCATACAGTGTTTGGGGGTGCTCTCAGTACAGCTGCATACAGTGTTTGGGGTGCTCTCAGTACAGCTGCATACAGTGTTTGGGGTGCTCTCAGTACAGCTGCGTACAGTGTTTGGGGTGCTCTCAGTACAGCTGCATACAATGTTTGGGGTGCTCAGTACAGCTGCATACAGTGTTTGGGGTGCTCTCAGTACAGCTGCATACAGTGTTTGGGGGTGCTCAGTACAGCTGCATACAGTGTTTGGGGGTGCTCTCAGTACAGCTGCGTACAGTGTTTGGGGGTGCTCTCAGTACAGCTGCATACAATGTTGGGGGGTGCTCTCAGTACAGCTGCATACAATGTTGGGGGGTGCTCTCAGTACAGCTGCATACAGTGTTTGGGGTGCTCTCAGTACAGCTGCATACAGTGTTTGGGGGTGCTCTCAGTACAGCTGCATACAGTGTTTGGGGTGCTCTCAGTACAGCTGCCTATAGTGTGTGGGGTGCTCTCAGTACAGCTGCATACAGTGTTTGGGGGTGCTCAGTACAGCTGCATACAGTGTTTGGGGGTGCTCAGTACAGCTGCATACAGTGTTTGGGGGTGCTCAGTACAGCTGCATACAGTGTTAGGGGGTGCTCAGTACAGCTGCATACAGTGTTTGGGGGTGCTCAGTACAGCTGCGTACAGTGTTTGGGGGTGCTCAGTACAGCTGCATACAGTGTTTGGGGGCTGCTCTCAGTACAGCTGCATACAGTGTTTGGGGGCTGCTCTCAGTACAGCTGCATACAGTGTTTGGGGGTGCTCAGTACAGCTGCGTACAGTGTTTGGGGGTGCTCAGTACAGCTACATACAGTGTTTGGGGGGTGCTCTCAGTACAGCTGCATACAGTGTTTGGGGTGCTCTCAGTACAGCTGCATACAGTGTTTGGGGGTGCTCAGTACAGCTGCATACAGTGTTTGGGGTGCTCTCAGTACAGCTGCATACAGTGTTTGGGGTGCTCAGTACAGCTGCATACAGTGTTTGGGGGTGCTCAGTACAGCTGCATACAGTGTTTGAGGGGTGCTCTCAGTACAGCTGCATACAGTGTTTGGGGTGCTCTCAGTACAGCTGCATACAGTGTTTGGGGTGCTCTCAGTACAGCTGCATACAGTGTTTGGGGGTGCTCAGTACAGCTGCATACAGTGTTTGGGGGGTGCTCAGTACAGCTGCATACAGTGTTTGGGGTGCTCAGTACAGCTGCATACAGTGTTTGGGGGTGCTCAGTACAGCTGCATACAGTGTTTGAGGGGTGCTCTCAGTATAGCTGCATACAGTGTTTGGGAGTGCTCAGTACAGCTGCATACAATGTTTGGGGGTGCTCTCAGTAAAGCTGAATACAGTGTTTGGGGTGCTCTCAGTATAGCTGCATGCAGTGTTTGGGGGTGCTCAGTACAGCTGCGTACAGTGTTTGGGGGTGCTCAGTACAGCTGCGTACAGTGTTTGGTGGTGCTCAGTACAGCTGCGTACAGTGTTTGGGGGTGCTCAGTACAGCTGCATACAGTGTTTGGGGTGCTCTCAGTACAGCTGCATACAGTGTTTGGGGGTGCTCAGTACAGCTGCATACAGTGTTTGGGGGTGCTCAGTACAGCTGCATACAGTGTTTGGGGGTGCTCAGTACAGCTGCATACAGTGTTTGGGGGTGCTCAGTACAGCTGCATACAGTGTTTGGGGGTGCTCAGTACAGCTGCATACAGTGTTTGGGGGTGCTCAGTACAGCTGCATACAGTGTTTGGGGGTGCTCAGTACAGCTGCATACAGTGTTTGGGGTGTTCCGTACAGCTGCGTACAGTGTTTGGGGGTGCTCAGTACAGCTGCCTACAGTGTTTGGGGGTGCTCAGTACAGCTGCCTACAGTGTTTGGGGGGTGCTCAGTACAGCTGCATACAGTGTTTGGGGGGTGCTCTCAGTACAGCTGCGTACAGTGTTTGGGGGTGCTCAGTACAGGTGCATACAGTGTTTCGGGGTGCTCAGTACAGCTGCGTACAGTGTTTGGGGGTGCTCAGTACAGCTGCATACAGTGTTTTGGGGTCCTCAGTACAGCTGCGTACAGTGTTTGGGGGTGCTCTCAGTACAGCTGCGTACAGTGTTTGGGGGGTGCTCAGTACAGCTGCGTACAGTGTTTGGGGGGTGCTCAGTACAGCTGCCTACAGTGTTTGGGGGTGCTCAGTACAGGTGCATACAGTGTTTGGGGGTGCTCAGTACAGCTGCCTACTGTGTTTGGGGGTGCTCAGTACAGGTGCATACAGTGTTTGGGGGTGCTCAGTACAGCTGCGTACAGTGTTTGGGGGTGCTCAGTACAGCTGCGTACAGTGTTTGGGGTCCTCAGTACAGCTGCGTACAGTTTTTGGGGGTGCTCAGTACAGGTGCATACAGTGTTTGGGGGTGCTCAGTACAGGTGCGTACAGTGTTAGGGGGTGCTCAGTACAGCTGCGTACAGTGTTTGAGGGGTGCTCTCAGTACAGCTGCGTACAGTGTTTGGGGGTGCTCTCAGTACAGCTGCGTACAGTGTTTGGGGGTGCTCAGTACAGCTGCCTACAGTGTTTGGGGGTGCTCAGTACAGGTGCATACAGTGTTTGGGGGTGCTCAGTACAGCTGCCTACTGTGTTTGGGGGTGCTCAGTACAGGTGCATACAGTGTTTGGGGGTGCTCAGTACAGCTGCGTACAGTGTTTGGGGGTGCTCAGTACAGCTGCGTACAGTGTTTGGGGTCCTCAGTACAGCTGCGTACAGTTTTTGGGGGTGCTCAGTACAGGTGCATACAGTGTTTGGGGGTGCTCTCAGTACAGCTGCGTACAGTGTTTGGGGGTGCTCAGTACAGCTGCCTACAGTGTTTGGGGGTGCTCAGTACAGGTGCATACAGTGTTTGGGGGTGCTCTCAGTACAGCTGCGTACAGTGTTTGAGGGGTGCTCTCAGTACAGCTGCGTACAGTGTTTGGGGGTGCTCTCAGTACAGCTGCGTACAGTGTTTGGGGGTGCTCAGTACAGCTGCCTACAGTGTTTGGGGGTGCTCAGTACAGGTGCATACAGTGTTTGGGGGTGCTCAGTACAGCTGCCTACTGTGTTTGGGGGTGCTCAGTACAGGTGCATACAGTGTTTGGGGGTGCTCAGTACAGCTGCGTACAGTTTTTGGGGGTGCTCAGTACAGCTGCGTACAGTGTTTGGGGTCCTCAGTACAGCTGCGTACAGTTTTTGGGGGTGCTCAGTACAGGTGCATACAGTGTTTGGGGGTGCTCAGTACAGGTGCGTACAGTGTTAGGGGGTGCTCAGTACAGGTGCGTACAGTGTTTGAGGGGTGCTCTCAGTACAGCTGCATACAGTGTTTGGGGGTGCTCAGTACAGCTGCATACAGTGTTTGGGGGTGCTCAGTACAGCTGCGTACAGTGTTTGGGGGTGCTCTCAGTACAGCTGCATACAGTGTTTGGGGGTGCTCTCAGTACAGCTGCATACAGTGTTTGGGGGTGCTTAGTACAGCTGCGTACAGTGTTTGGGGGGGCTCAGTACAGCTGCATACAGTGTTTGGGGGTAATCTCAGTACAGCTGCATACAGTGTTTGGGGGTGCTCTCAGTACAGCTGCATACAATGTTTGGGGGGTGCTCTCAGTACAGCTGCATACAGTGTTTGGGGGGTGCTCTCAGTACAGCTGCATACAGTGTTTGGGGGTGCTCTCAGTACAGCTGCATACAGTGTTTGGGGGTGCTCAGTACAGCTGCATACAGTGTTTGGGGGTGCTCTCAGTACAGCTGCATACAGTGTTTGAGGGGCTCTCAGTACAGCTGCATACAATGTTTGGGGGTGCTCAGTACAGCTGCATACAGTGTTTGGGGGGTGCTCTCAGTACAGCTGCATACAGTGTTTGGGGGGTACTCTCAGTACAGCTGCATACAGCGTTTGGGGGGTGCTCTCAGTATAGCTGCATACAGTGTTTGGGGGTGCTCTCAGTACAGCTGTATACAGTGTTTGGGGGTGCTCAGTACAGCTGCATACAGTGTTTGGGGGTGCTCTCAGTACAGCTGCATACAATGTTTGGGGGTGCTCAGTACAACTGCATACAGTGTTTGGGGGGTGCTCTCAGTACAGCTGCATACAGTGTTTGGGGGTGCTCAGTACAGCTGCATACAGTGTTTGGGGGTGCTCTCAGTACAGGTGCATACAGTGTTTGGGGGTACTCTCAGTACAGCTGCATACAGTGTTTGGGGGTGCTCTCAGTACAGCTGCATACAGTGTTTGGGGGTGCTCTCAGTACAGGTGCATACAGTGTTTGGGGGTGCTCTCAGTACAGCTGCGTACAGTGTTTCTGGGTGCTCTCAGTACAGCTGCATACAGTGTTTGGGGTGCTCTCAGTACAGCTGCATACAGTGTTTGGGGGTGCTCAGTACAGCTGCATACAGTGTTTGGGGTGCTCTCAGTACAGCTGCATACAATGTTTGGGGTGCTCTCAGTACAGCTGCATACAGTGTTTGGGGGTGCTCTCAGTACAGCTGCATACAGTGTTTGGGGGGTGCTCTCAGTACAGCTGCGTACAGTGTTTGGGGGGTACTCTCAGTACAGGTGCATGCAGTGTTTGGGGGTGCTCAGTACAGGTGCATACAGTGTTTGGGGGTGCTCAGTACAGCTGCATACAGTGTTTGGGGGTGCTCTCAGTAAAGCTGCATACAGTGTTTGGGGTGCTCAGTACAGCTGCATACAGTGTTTGGGGGTGCTCTCAGTACAGCTGCATACAGTGTTTGGGGGTGCTCTCAGTACAGCTGCATACAGTGTTTGGGGTGCTCAGTACAGGTGCATACAATGTTTGGGGGTGCTCTCAGTACAGCTGCCTACAGTGTGTGGGTTGCTCTCAGTACAGTTGCGTACAGTGTTTGGGGTGCTCAGTACAGCTGCATACAGTGTTTGGGGGTGCTCTCAGTACAGCTGCATACAGTGTTTGGGGGTGCTCTCAGTACAGATGCATACAGTGTTTGGGGGTGCTCAGTACAGCTGCGTACAGTGTTTTGGGGTCCTCAGTACAGCTGCGTACAGTGTTTGGGGGTGCTCAGTACAGCTGCGTACAGTGTTTGGGGGTCCTCAGTACAGCTGCGTACAGTGTTTGGGGGTCCTCAGTACAGCTGCGTACAGTGTTTTGGGGTCCTCAGTACAGCTGCGTACAGTGTTTGGGGGTGCTCTCAGTACAGCTGCGTACAGTGTTTGGGGGGTGATCTCAGTACAGCTGCATACAGTGTTTGGGGGTCTTCAGTACAGCTGCATACAGTGTTTGGGGGTCCTCAGTACAGCTGCATACAGTGTTTGGGGGTCTTCAGTACAGCTGCATACAGTGTTTGGGGGTCCTCAGTACAGCTGCATACAGTGTTTGAGGGGTGCTCAGTACAGCTGCATACAGTGTTTGAGGGGTGCTCAGTACAGCTGCATACAATGTTTGGGGGTCCTCAGTACAGCTGCGTACAGTGTTTGGGGGTCCTCAGTATAGCTGTATACAGTGTTTAGGGGTGTTCAGTACAGCTGCGTAGAGTGTTTGGGGTCCTCAGTATAGCTGTATACAGTGTTTGGGGTCCTCCGTATAGCTGTATACAGTGTTTAGGGGTGATCAGTACAGCTGTATACAGTGTTTGGGGTCCTCAGTATAGCTGTATACAGTGTTTAGGGGTGATCAGTACAGCTGTATACAGTGTTTGGGGGTCCTCAGTATAGCTGTATACAGTGTTTAAGGGTGTTCAGTACAGCTGCGTAGAGTGTTTGGGGTCCTCAGTGCTCCCAGCATGGGAATACTCAGTACTGCTCTGGTCTTCTGCAGAGATAAGACTTCATACAGTTTAATGAGGCTGCTCTCGCTGCTGTTACCTCTTGTGACTGCTGAAGCTGCTAATGAATTTGTGCCACTTGTAATCAAGGCATCCTGTCTGCAGGGTGATTAACCAGCTTCCCAGGGGGTTCCCCAGCCCTCGGCTGCCAGGAAGGGGGGAGCTGTCTGTCAGCACAAAGTGTAGTTAGAGCAAAGTATGAATGTAATACAGGATACACAGTAATAATAATAGTGCTCTGAGGTATCAATACCCAGGTAACACACAGTAAAAATAATAATGCTCTGTAGTATCAATACCCAGTAACAATAATAATGCTCTATATTATCAATACCCAGGTAACACACAGTAGCAATATTAATGCTCTGTGGTATCAATACCCAGCAAACACAGTAAGAATAATAATGCTCTGTAGTATCAATACCCAGTAACAATAATAATGCTCTATAGTATCAATACCCAAACAACATCCAGTAACAATAATAATGTTTTGTGGTATCAATACCCAGGTAACACAGAGTAACAAGTATAATGCTCTGTATTATCAATACCCAGGTAACACACAGTAACAATAATTGTGTTCTGTGGTATCAATACCTAGGTATCACACATTAACAATAATAATGCTCTGTAGTATCAATACCCAGGTAAAACACTGACAATGATAATGCTCTGTGGTATCAATACCCAGGTAACACACAGTAACAATAATACTGCTCTGTGGTATAAATACCCAGGTAACACACAGTAACAATAATAATGTTCTGTGGTATCAATACCCAGGTAGCACCCAGTAACAATAATAATGCTCTGTGGTATCAATACCCAGGTAACACAGAAACAATAATAATGTTCTATGGTATCAATACCCAGGTGACACCCAGTAACAATAATAATGCTATGTGGTATCAATAATCAGGTAACACACAGTAACAATAATAGTGCTCTGTGGTATCAATACCCCGGTAACACACAGAAACAAAAATAATATTCTGTGGTATCAATACCCAGGTAACATGCAGGAACAATAATAATGATCTGTAGTATCAAAACCCAGGTAACACACAGTAACAATAATAATGCTCTGTGGTATCAATGCCCAGGTAACACACAGTAACAAAAATAATATTCTGTGGAATCAATACCCAGGTAACATCCAGTAACAATAATAATGTTCTGTAGTATCAATACCCAGGTAACACACAGTAACAATAATAGTGCTCTGTAGTATCAATACCCCGGTAACACACAGTAACAAAAATAATGCTCTATGGTATCAATACACAGGTTACATACAGTAACAATAATAATGTTATGTGAGATCAATACCCAGGTTACACACAGTAACAATAATAATGCCCTGTAGTATCAATACCCAGGTAACACAGTAACAATAATATTGCTCTGTGGTATCAATACCCCGGTAACACACAGTAACAATAAGACTGCTCTGTGGTATAAATACCCAGGTAACACACATTAACAATAATAATGTTCTGTGGTATCAATACCCAGGTAACACCTAATAACAATAATAATGCTCTGTGGTATCAATACCCAGGTAACACAGAAACAATAATAATGTTCTATGGTATCAATACCCAGGTGACACCCAGTAACAATAATAATGCTATGTGGTATCAATACAAAGGTAACACACAGAAACAATAATAGTGCTCTGTGGTATCAATACCCTGGTAACACACAGTAACATAAATAATGCTCTATGGTATCAATACTCAGGTTACATTCAGTGCCAATAATAATTTTCTGTGGTATCAATACCCAGGTAACATGCAGGAACAATAATAATGCTCTGTAGTATCAATACCCAGGTAACACACAGTAACAAAAACAAAATTTATGCTTACCTGATCAATTTCTTTCTTTTGCGATGTACAGAGTCCACGGATTCATCCTTACTTGTGGGATATTATCCTTCCCAACAGGAAGTGGCAAAGAGAGCACCCAAAGCAGAGCTGTCTATATAGCTCCCCCCTTAACTCCACCCCCCAGTCATTCGACCGAAGGCCAAGGAAGAAAAGGAGAAACTATAAGGTGCAGAGGTGACTGAAGTTTACATAAAAAATACTATCTGTCTTGAATAGATAGGGCAGGCCGTGGACTCGGTACATCGCAAAAGAAATAAATTTATCAGGTAAGCATAAATTTTGTTTTCTTTGCAAGATGTACCGAGTCCACGGATTCATCCTTACTTGTGGGATACCAATACTAAAGCTTTAGGACACGGATGAAGGGAGGGACAAGACAGGAACCTAAAAGGAAGGCACCACTGCTTGCAAAACCTTTCTCCCAAAAATAGCCTCCAAAGAAGCAAAAGTATCAAATTTGTAAAATTTGGAAAAGGTATGAAGCGAAGACCAAGTCGCAGCCTTACAAATCTGTTCAACAGAAGCATCATTTTTAAAAGCCCATGTGGAAGTTACCGCTCTAGTAGAGTGAGCTGTAATCCTTTCAGGAGGCTGCTGTCCAGCAGTCTCATAAGCCAAACGGATGATGCTTTTCAGCCAAAAGGAAAGAGAGGTAGCCGTAGCCTTTTGACCCCTACGCTTTCCAGAATAAATAACAAACAAAGAAGATGTTTGACGAAAATCTTTGGTTGCCTGCAAATAAAACTTCAAAGCACGAACTACATCCAAGTTGTGCAACAGACGTTCCTTCTTAGAAGAAGGATTAGGACACAGAGAAGGAACAAACAATTTCCTGATTGATATTCCTGTTAGTAACAACCTTAGGGAGGAACCAAGGTTTGGTACGCAAAACCACCTTATCAGCATGGAAAACAAGATAAGGCGAGTCGCATTGTAATGCAGATAGTTCAGAAACTCTTCGAGCTGAAGAGATAGCAACTAGGAACAGAACTTTCCAAGAAAGAACCTTAATATCTATGGAATGCATGGGTTCAAACGGAACCCCCTGAAGAAGTTTAAGAACTAGATTTAGACTCCATGGCGGAGCAACAGGTTTAAACACAGGCTTAATTCTAGCTAAAGCCTGACAAAAAGCCAGAACATCTGGGACATCTGCCAGACGCTTGTGCAACAGAATAGACAGAGCAGATATCTGTCCTTTTAGGGAACTAGCAGACAATCCATTCTCCAATCCCTCTTGGAGAAAAGACAAAATCCTAGGAATCCTGATTTTACTCCATGAGTAGCCTTTGGATTCGCACCAAAAAATATATTTACGCCATATCTTATGATAGATTTTCCTGGTAACAGGCTTTTGAGCCTGAATCAAGGTATCTATGACCGACTCAGAGAAACCCAGCTTTGATAAAATCAAGCGTTCAATCTCCAAGCAGTCAGTTGCAGAGAAATTAGATTTGGATGCTTGAATGGACCTTGAATCAAAAGGTCCCTTCTCAGTGGCAGAGTCCATGGTGGCAGAGATGACATGTCCACCAGGTCTGCATACCACGTCCTGCGTGGCCACGTAGGCGCTATCAAAATCACAGAAGCTCTCTCCTGTTTGATTCTGGCAATCAGACGCGGAAGGAGAGGGAAAGGTGGAAACACATAAGTCAGGTTGAACGACCAGGGTACTGCTAGAGCATCTATCAGTACTGCCTGAGGATCCCTTGACCTGGAACCGTAACGAGGTTCCAGGTCAAGGGATTGGGGGGTCGTGATGTTGTCCGACTGAAATCTGATGAATCTGGCCGAAGCCAGCTGAGGCCACGCTTGAAGAGCATTGAATATCGCTCTTAACTCCAGAATATTTATCTGTAGGAGGGCCTCCTCCTGAGTCCACAAACCCTGTGCTTTCAGGGAATTCCAGACTGCACCCCAGCCCAGTAGGCTGGCGTCTGTCGTCACTATAACTGTCATGTTCTGTCTCAGGATATCATGTGAGAGCCTCATTGTCTGGAACAGTTGCTTTAAAGGAAGATTAGTAGAAGCCATACTGATTGAAAATGAAAACAAATTTATTTAAACAACAAAATACTTTGTTTAAGCAAATACTTGCAGAATATTTAAATATGCTACTCAGGTATGTTAAGACCACATACAGCTGGAGTGAAAATAAACAAACAAAGTAAGCAGAGATGCAGATTCAAAAAGGAAAGTCTTTCTCCTGGTAATAACTGAAATGTAAGATTTGCACAAGGCAGAAAACAACTTGTAAACAGGTAGCAGGTTTAAAGGTAAAGTCTTTCTCCTGGTAATTGCTGAGTGCAGGATTTGCACAAAGCAGGAAACAAACTTGAAGATTGGTAACAGGTTTAAAGGTAAAGGCTTTCTCCTGGTAATACCTTGTAAACAGGTGCAAAGGAAATCTTTCTCCAAAGAAGTACAGGAAACAGGTTCTGACTTGACAAAACAGATCCAATGTGAAGACAAAAATGCAGACTAAAAGCCATCCTTAAATAGGGAGGTTTTGCACAGGGTTGGTTCTGATTAATTCCAGAATTGAGAACACCTGTGTGTTGCACAGGTGTAACAACAAGTAAGGCAAATAGTTATTTATCAGATCTTTTAAGATCCATGCTATTGCTAGAACTGGCTGTGGCTCAACATGTAAGCAAACAGAAATAGCAACCACAGAGCCACAGGTTCAAATCCCCACACAGCCCCTCTTAGCAGAATGCCTCCCAGACCTTTTCTTTTTCTTTTTAATCTGGAGACTTGGTTCCTGACAGATGCCCCCTCCAAAGAGCGCACTCTGGGCGCTCAAAGCCTGTTCAAACATCTGAAGGTGGGATTTACTAACAAGTGTTCCATTTGAAGTCCTAATACAATCAGACGGAATGGATTCTTTGCTTGGAACAGCTGCCTGAGATTGGGGACCCTTAGAAGATATCCCTGTAGGCATAACAAGAGCTGAAAAACCAAGACAGTTTTGATTTAGAGGTTCCTGATTATACCCAGCAGCTTGCAATGGACTGGCTGATGGGCAGGGTACCTCCGGGTAGGAAAAGACCTCTCCTTCAGAGTCAAGGAATTCGTTATCTGGGTCATATCTGCCTGATGGGTAGAGTACCTCCGGGTAAGGTATGACCTCTCCTTCAGAGTCCAGGAATTCATTTTCTGTGTCATTTATATCCAATTCAACCATCTCATCCAATTCTTTCTCAGTCAATGAGTAGCTGGGTGAAGGTGGTACAAGGAGGTGTGGATCTTTAGAATTGGCAGAGTCTGATTCAGCTGGAAGGTTTGTCACTTTTATGTCTGATGAGTGACTTTTGTTAGCTGGATCTCCAGCCAGGGCAGAAACAAGGTAATGTGCAGGATTTCCAGGAGGTATTTTTGCAGAGTTCCCCAATGTGGTTGATGCAGAAACAGACGCAGTGGTATGGGTAATGGATGTAGTTGGAGTTGTACTCCCAATGACCATCTGTTTCAAATCAGGTACCATTTCTTGAAGTGTGTTAGAAACGGTTGTTTGTAGAATAGATGTATTCTCCATAGCTGGGTCATCTCCAGGGGTATCATACAGTTTGCTAGTGGAAGTATAATTTGTTCCCTTAACATCAGAGTTCATTTTCAACTTGGCTGTATCTTGACTTGATCCTCTAGGAGGTCTTACTGGACACCCTGTGATGCGGTGACCAGGTCCCCCACAATAGAAACAGAGGTTAAGTTGTCTTCGCCGAATTTTCTCCTCTTCTGTTAAGGGTTCTTTAAAACCTTTCCTTGTTTGGGAGGTAACTTTAGACAAGGTTTCGGTTGGGAGAGATAACATTTCCACCAGCTCCATAAAGTTAATGAGTATGTCCTTAATAAACTTTAACACTGAATCCAATACAGCAATAATCCCAGAGGGCTCTCTTTTATGGTCTTCACATTCTGTCATGTTCTGTCTCAGGATATCATGTGAGAGCCTCATTGTCTGGAACAGTTGCTTTAAAGGAAGATTAGTAGAAGCCATACTGATTGAAAATGAAAACAAATTTATTTAAACAACAAAATACTTTGTTTAAGCAAATACTTGCAGAATATTTAAATATGCTACTCAGGTATGTTAAGACCACATACAGCTGGAGTGAAAATAAACAAACAAAGTAAGCAGAGATGCAGATTCAAAAAGGAAAGTCTTTCTCCTGGTAATAACTGAAATGTAAGATTTGCACAAGGCAGAAAACAACTTGTAAACAGGTAGCAGGTTTAAAGGTAAAGTCTTTCTCCTGGTAATTGCTGAGTGCAGGATTTGCACAAAGCAGGAAACAAACTTGAAGATTGGTAACAGGTTTAAAGGTAAAGGCTTTCTCCTGGTAATACCTTGTAAACAGGTGCAAAGGAAATCTTTCTCCAAAGAAGTACAGGAAACAGGTTCTGACTTGACAAAACAGATCCAATGTGAAGACAAAAATGCAGACTAAAAGCCATCCTTAAATAGGGAGGTTTTGCACAGGGTTGGTTCTGATTAATTCCAGAATTGAGAACACCTGTGTGTTGCACAGGTGTAACAACAAGTAAGGCAAATAGTTATTTATCAGATCTTTTAAGATCCATGCTATTGCTAGAACTGGCTGTGGCTCAACATGTAAGCAAACAGAAATAGCAACCACAGAGCCACAGGTTCAAATCCCCACACAGCCCCTCTTAGCAGAATGCCTCCCAGACCTTTTCTTTTTCTTTTTAATCTGGAGACTTGGTTCCTGACAATAACCCACGCTGGCCTGCGGAAACACATTCCCCAGGACAGGTGATCCTGTGACAACCACCAAAGAAGAGAGTCTCTGGTTTCTTGATCCAAATTTATCTGAGGAGATAAATCTGCATGATCCCCATTCCACTGTCTGAGCATGGATAGTTGCAGTGGTCTGAGATGTAAACGAGCATATGGAACTACGTCCATTGCCGCTACCATTAGTCAGATTACCTCCATACACTGAGCCACTGACGACCAAGGCATGGAATGAAGAGCTCGGCAGGTGGTCAAAATCTTTGATTTCCTGACCTCCGTCAGAAATATTTTCATGTCCACCGAGTCTATCAGAGTCCCTAGGAATGAAACTCTTGTGAGAGGGGAAAGAGAACTCTTTTTTACGTTCACCTTCCACCCATGAGATCTTAGAAAGGCCAACACTAAGTCCGTGTGAGACTTGGCTAGTTTTAGAGTCAACGCTTGAATTAAGATGTTGTCTAGATAAGGCGCCACTGCTATGCCCCGCGGCCTTAGGACCACCAGAAGGGACCCTAGCACCTTTGTGAAGATTTGTGGCGCCGTGGCCAACCCAAAGGGAAGAGCCACAAACTGGTAATGCTTGTCCAGAAAGGCAAACCTGAGGAATTGGTGATGATCTTTGTGGATAGGAATGTGTAGATACGCATCCTTTAAGTCCACGGTAGTCATATATTGACTCTCCTGGATCATTGGTAAAATAGTCCGAATGGTCTCTATCTTGAAGGATGGGACTCTTAGGAATCGGTTTAGGATCTTGAGATCTAGAATTGGTCTGAAAGTTCCCTCTTTTTTGGGAACCACAAACAGATTGGAGTAGAACCCCTGCCCCTGTTCTGCTTTCGGAACTGGGCAGATCACTCCCATGGTAAAAATGTCTTCTACACAGCGTAAAAACGCCTCTCTTTTTGTCTGGTTTACAGACAATTGAGAAAGATGGAATCTCCCCCTTGGAGGAGAATCTTTGAAATCTAGAAGATACCCCTGGGTTACGATTTCTACAGCCCAGGAGTCCTGAACGTCTCTTGCCCAGGCCTGAGCAAAGAGAGAGAGTCTGCCCCCTACTAGATCCGGTCCCGTATCGGGGGCTACCCCTTCATGCTGTCTTGGTGGCAGCAGCAGGCTTCTTGGCCTGTTTACCCTTGTTCCAAGCCTGGTTAGGTCTCCAGACTGGCCTGGATTGAGCAAAGTTCCCCTCTTGCTTTGCAGCAGGGGAAAAGGAAGCGGGACCACCTTTGAAGCTTCGAAAGGAACGAAAATTATTTTGCTTGGTCCTTGTCTTATTTGACTTATCCTGAGGGAGGGCATGACCCTTCCCTCCAGTGATATCTGAAATGATCTCTTTCAATTCAGGCCCGAATTGGGTCTTACCCTTGAAAGGGATGGTCAAAAGCTTAGATTTTGATGACACATCAGCAGACCAGGACTTAAGCCATAACGCTCTATGCGCTAAAATGGCAAAACCTGAATTCTTTGCCGCTAATTTAGCCAGATGAAAAGCGGCATCTGTAATGAAAGAATTAGCTAGCTTAAGGGCCCAAATTCTATCCAGAATATCATCTAATGGGGTCTCCACCTGAAGAGCCTCTTCCAGAGCCTCAAACCAAAAGGCAGCTGCAGTGGTTACAGGAACAATGCACGCTATAGGCTGGAGAAGAAAACCCTGATGAACAAAAATTTTCTTTAGGAGACCGTCTAATTTTTTTATCCATAGGATCTTTGAAAGCACAACTGTCCTCAATAGGTATAGTTGTACGCTTAGCCAGAGTAGAAATAGCTCCCTACACCTTAGGGACCATCTGCCATGAGTCCCGCCTGGTGTCAGATATGGGAAACATTTTCTTAAAAACAGGAGGGGGAGCAAACGGAATACCTGGTCTATCTAAGTAACAATGTCCGAAATCCTCTTAGGGACCGGAAAAACATCAGTGTAAACAGGCACCTCTAAATATTTGTCCAATTTACACAATATCTCTGGAACTACAATAGGGTCACAATCATCCAGAGTCCCTAAAACCTCCCTGAGCAATAAGCGGAGGTGTTCCAGCTTAAATTTAAATGCCGTCATATCTGAATCTGTCTGAGGGAACATCTTTCCTGAATCAGAAATCTCTCCCTCAGATAGCAAATCCCTCATCCCTACCTCTGAACATTGTGAGGGTATATTGAATACGGCTACTTAAAGCGTCAGAAGGCTCAGCATGTGTTCTTAACCCAGAGCTACTGCGCTTCCTTTGCAACCCTGGCAGTTTAGATAAAACCTCTGTGAGGGTAGTATTCATAACTGAGGCCATATCTTGCAAGGTGAAAGAATTAGACGCACTAGAGGTACTTGGCGTCGCTTGAGCGGGCGTTACTGGTTGTGACACTTGGGGAGAACTAGATGGTAAAACCTGATTTCCTTCTGTCTGAGAATCATCCAGTGCCAAACTCTTATAAGTCAAAATATGCTGTTTGCAATTTATAGACATATCAGTACAAGTGGGACACATTCTAAGAGGGGGTTCCACAATGCCTTCTAAACAAATTGAGCAATGAGTTTCCTCAATGTCAGACATGTTGAACAGGCTAGTAATGAGACAAGCAAGCTTGGAAAACACTTTATTTAATGAAAAAAACACAATTTTCAAAAGCGGTACTGTGCCTTTAAGAGAAAAAAGGCACACACAAACTGCAAAACTACTTAAAATTACCCCAAATCTTCCGATTATTTTGCAGTAGACTCACTAAGCTTTAATCAGATTGCACCACAAGTATTTAAGCAATTGACCCCCAAATATGAAAACCGGATTGACAAAGTGTCAAAGACCGGTAAAACCCCTGTCAGCACCTTGCCACAGCAGAGCAGGGCCTACCTGCCCTTAGGGAACGAAAATGTGGGGATAAAGCTTCGATTAGGCCCCAGAAGTGCACCAGGACCCTCCGGTGTTGTAGCCTGCTGCTTGTCTATGTAAAACAACTGCGCAACTGAGGCGCGAAAATAGGCCCCGCCCAACACACTCAATGTTACTAAGGCCTTCAGAAAAATTTACCAAGCGTTTTTACAGCCATGTGGGTAATAACAACCCAAAAAAAGCCAAGTGTATCCCTCAATACAGTTGTCCCTTAAGAAATATAAACAGTACTCCCAGAACACACAAACGTTTGTCTTATATATCATTCAAACTGAGTGCCCATAAGTTTAGCCCTAGTGATGCCCTTTTCTTATAAACTATGATTACTGCTTACCCTTCCCCTCATGGGGATACTGTCAGCCTTTCTGAATTATCACAGTCTTTCCAGAAAAAATGACTGAACATACTAGGGTTGCACCAATACCATTTTTTTATGACTGAGTACAAGTACCGATACTTGTTTTCAAATACTCGCCGATACCAATTACCAATACTTTTTTTTTAATGTCATGTGACAGTTTACCAAGCACAATACAGACTAATTATTTAAGATTCCTTCTTTATAATTATTAAGGACTGTAATTCAAAAGACATTATGAAATAATAAAAAAGTTCACTGAACATGTAAATAAAAAATATTACAATAAAATATTAAATTTAAAGGGGGGATACAATTGGGTTGTAGGGCTGTTATATAACATCAATCTGACATTTGTATGGAGGTTTGACTCTAAGTTGAACAGTCTTTCACTTTCCACACTACTGCATGGGGCAGAAAGATATTTTTGGACCATTTTAGCCAGAGCTGGAAATCTGTTTATTAACTGCCCAGTACTTCAGGGGTTTGTCTGAACGAGGTACAGTGATCTCTCCTACAATAATACAAATAACAGCAATTTGTATTGGCAGAACAGTAGTAAACAATTTTTAGTTTAGTCTCCACTCCAGTTTAAAATGAAATGGGAACATACAGTTTGAAAAAACGCCACAAGATAGCATATGGGTAGGAAGTGGAGGTATCGGTTTAAGTATCGGTGCATTTGCACGAGTACAAGTACTCATGCAAATACTTGGTATCGGTACCGATACCGATACTAGTATCAGTATCCATGCATCCCTAGAACATACCTCATTGCTGTATAGCAAGAAACCGTTCCTCACACTGAAGTTTTCCTGTACTCCTCAGCTTCTGTGGGAACAGCAGTGGATCTTAGTTACAAATGCTAAGATCATCATCCTCCAGGCAGAAATCTTCATCTATCTGCTGCCTGAGAGTAAATAGTACAACACCGGTACCATTTAAAAATAACAAACTCTTGCTTGAAAAAAATAAAAACTAACAGTTTAACACCTCTTTCACTTTACCCTTCCTGCTTAGAGCCGGCAAAGAGAATGACTGGGGGGTGGAGTTAAGGGGGGAGCTATATAGACAGCTCTGCTGTGGGTGCTCTCATTGCCACTTCCTGTTGGGAAGGATAATATCCCACAAGTAAGGATGAATCCGTGGACTCGGTACATCTTGCAAAAGAAAATAATATTCTGTGGTATCAATACCCAGGTAACACCGTAACAATAATAGTGCTCTGTAGTATCAATACCCCGGTAACACACAGTAACAAAAATAATGCTCTATGGTATCAATACCCAGGTTACACACAGTAACAAAAATAATGCTCTATGGTATCAATACACAGGTTACATACAGTAACAATAATAATGTTATGTGAGATCAATACCCAGGTTACACACAGTAACAATAATAATAATGCCCTGTAGTATCAATACCCAGGTAACACAGTAACAATAATATTGCTCTGTGGTATCAATACCCCGGTAACACAGTAACAATAATATTGCACTGTGGTATTAATACCCCGGTAACACAGTAACAATAATATTGCTCTGTGGTATCAATACCCCAGTAACACAGTAACAATAATATTGCTCTGTGGTATCAATACCCCGGTAACACAGTAGCAATAATATTGCTCTGTGGTATCAATACCCAGGTAACACAGTAACAATAATATTGCTCTGTGGTATCAATACCCCGGTAACACACAGTAACAAAAATAATGCTCTATGGTATCAATACCCAGGTTTGTCAGGGTATAAGAATATCATCAAATAATATACATATGTATACTTATAAAATATGTATACTTATAAATAATAATATGTCTGTGTAAACCAAATCATTTATTTTTGTTTATGGGACCAAAAAGGGACACTGTATGAAAACCAGCCCCTCTCTCACTCATCAAATAAATTACTTGCATAACTCTTCCAGAGGATGTTTGGCTGTATAAACAAAACCCCTTTGTTCCCATTTCATCAAAATAAATTGCTTTCAAAAGTTATCTTGGACGAAGAGCAGAATTTTATAGCTTGAGATAGGATAGGACCATTGAGTCACTTCAAAACATCCCTTACCCCATACAGTGAATAGAGACATAAATGTCTAAAACTGTTGATTTAAGGCCTAATGAGATGCTCACAATTTCAAGGAAGTGGAAATTAACATGATGGAGCCTCAAAAGTACATGCCCATATATGGGTTTCCTGCAAAGGTAAGGAGCCGCTCCGTCTGGGAAGATGTTTGAAGATACAAACATCTTCCAAAGGAACTGTAACTTAAAGGGACATAATACTCATATGCTAAATCACTTGAAACTGATGCAGTATAACTGTAAAAAGCTGACAGGAAAATATCACCTGAGCATTTCTATGTAAAAAAGGAAGATATTTTACCTCACAATCTCCTCAGTGCAGCAGAATAAATTCTGTGTAAAAAGTTATACTCACCTGCAGCCCAGCTGCAGGGAAAAAAAAAATAAAAAAAATGAAGAAATGAACAGCAGCCAATCAGCATCAGCAGTGCTGAGGTCATGAACTCTTACTGTGATCTCATGAGATTTGACTTAACTCTCATGAGATTTCATAGTAAGCTTCCTTTACCTGATTGGTGAAATAATATGAGAGTGCACAAAGCTCATCCTTTCAGTTGTCCCGGGACAGACATACTAAAATGCTGCTTAGAAATCCTTTACAATGGGAGGTGGCTACTGAGGAACTTTTGAGGTAAAATATCTTTCTTTTTTACATAGAGATGTTCAGGAGATATTTTCTAGTCAGCTTTTTACAGCTATGCTGCATCACTTTCAAGTGTTTAAACATTTGGGTATTATGGCCCTTTAACGACCACGTGTAAATTATCTCCTCTGGAGTTTCCCATGCACCAACATAACACACAGCAAAAGCACATGTTACAATGTAACTTTGAAATTTACTGAAAATACAACTGATAACACATTAAATGTATGCCTCAGAATGTATTGAATATATATATGGGCGATAAATTCAAATTTGTAATAGATTAACAGTTGTAATAATCCCATTTTTAAAAATATATATATATAACATATGGATTTTCTATCTTTCAGATGGGGCTAAAAGATACTAAATACAGGATTGCCTGCATGGGATGATCTGAGTCATGTCATATGATTATACACTGAGGGCTCCATGTACTAAGCAGTCAGCGAGCTACCCGCAACAAATCTCGTGTCAAAACTCACAAACTGATATGTACAAAGCCGTCAATTATGCTAAAACTCGCATCTTTAAAATTGCGAGCGTACTTATACGCCAAACCTCGCTACCTCTCCATTTTTTACTGTAATTAGACACATTTGACCACCAACTCGCCAAAAACGAATGTACTAAAAAATCTATTTGTCTGCTCGCGTCAATCTCCGCCCCCACCTCGTTATTTTTGCCTCGCCACCTTTTAGGTGGCGGGCAAGGTACAAAACAATAGGAAAGCCACTCTAGACGCCAGTCTATACATATATAAAAGGCAGTAATATCAGCATTGTACTTACATTGTTCATTTCAGCAGCTATGGAGAGAATTCTGTTTTTGTTTATTCTCCGTTTGATGCAAATCCGGGCTAGAAGACAGAATACTGGAAATGCAGCTAATCGTATCGTTAGAAGAAGGAGAGTTCGTATCCCCCGTGTATTCCTTCCACGGGTTGGTTTGCACGGCCTTTCTGACCGAGAGATCATACAAAGATTCCGGCTTGATCGTGAATCGATATTACACCTGTATCGAGAGATTGAAGATCATTTGGAGCCGATGACTGCTCGTTCACAAGCTATTCCGGGACTTCTGAAACTATTAGCTGCATTGCATTTTTTTGCAACAGGCTCCTTTCAGGCAGTTTCTAGCGTCATTATTGGAATGAGTCAATCTGCTTTTTCACGCCACTTATCCAAAGTAATAGGGGCTATGATGGTTATTTTTCATCGATATGTTTGTTTGCCATCTACCCCTGAAGAATGGCAATCTATCAAGTCAAATTTCTATAGGATGGCTGGGATGCCCAATGTCCTAGGTGCCATAGACTGTACCCATGTTGCTGTAAGACCACTTCAAGCTCGTGAGGAGATCTATAGGAATAGAAAGCATTTCCATTCCTTGAATATCCAGATGGTCTGTGACCCCAACATGAGGATTATCAGTGTCAGTTCTAACTTTCCTGGCTCCTGTCATGATTCTTACATCTTAAGGCAGACTGGGTTATACCGGAAGTTCGAGGACGGAAATATGCCTGACGGATGGCTTCTAGGTAAGCATAACTGGCGTCTAATTTGTCTCTCATTTCAATGTACAAAAATTGCGCCCAATTTGTTGTCTGTAATCTGTATAGTTTAAATTTGTATTGTATAGTTCTGAATCTTTATAATTATTCTTATATTAATATTTATATTTATTATATCTTCTATTAGGAGATGGAGGGTACTCATGTACAGAATGGCTGTTGACTCCCTATAACAACCCACAGACCAGAAGTCAAGTACGTTTCAATGAAGCTCGCCGATCTACCAGGGGGATTATTGAGAGGATGTTTCGATGTCTTGATCGTTCTGGTGGTGCTATGCAGTATGCACTAGAGAAAGTTGCAAAAATTATATTGGTTTGCTGCATACTGCATAATATTGCAATTAAAAGAGGCTGTCCATTAGAAGATGAAGATCCAATAGATGCTGATGATTTACCAGAAGAAATATGTGTAGAACAAGCTAATAGGCGTGGAAATGCAACAAGGGACATGGTTTCAGAACAATATTTTGAAGATTAAAGTTTCAGTTGATCAATAAAAACTTTCTTTATTAACTTGTCTCCATTTTTTTTTAAGAATTAAGGTTATTAAAAATCACTCATGATAAACAGTTAAATACATAACAGTTGTTGCTCTTCAATTATCAAAGGTTTCAAATAAATAAAGTTTATGATCAAAGTTATTACAGACAATATATTATAGGTAATACATTGTCTTTGTGACATCACACTAGTGTCTACAGCTGCTCTCACTCTTTTACATAATGTGATTAGTGTAATGTTATCCCTCCATAGCTGATGCTAATTCATTGTATTGTGTCATTGAATTGTAGCTGTAACAAGCGACAGTATATTCAACAGTGCTTTATGTTATCAGATAGGATTTTTGAGTTAAAAAAGACTTGCTAATTTGATTTGTTTTATTCTAACCTCAATTTTTAACAGCTACTAGGTTTTCCCATATTCAAATAAATACCTTAAGGGCTTACTCTTAACACTTATTTTCTTATCCTTTATAATATATTTTTCCATTCAAGATTTGTTAAAAGAATAGTGGCATATAGAAAATAATGGCAAAATAAATTATTTTATTACAAAATTACAATCTTTAAACATTATATATTAACAATTGTAAACCAAAGTAACTTGTAATACATATAAACACATCTGAAAAAAAAGAAAATGTTTAGAAACCAAATAACAATTGTAAACCAAAATAAATTTTAATACATATAAACACATATGAAACAAAGAAAATGTTTATAAAAAAATAACAATTGTAAACCAAAGTACATTTTAATACATATAAACACATCTTAAAAAAATTAAATGTTTAGAAACAAAATAAAAATTGTAAACCAAAATAAATTTTAATACTTATAAACACATCTGAAACAAAGAAAATGTTTAGAAACAAAATAACAATTGTAAACCAAAGTAAATTTTAATACATATCAACACATCTGAAACAAAGAAAATGTATAGAAACCAAATATCATTTGTAATAACTATAAACATCGATATTTACAAACCTTCATAAAATACATTAATCTACATATACATTATATTTTTTTCTATTTTTCGGGGATACATATCTATATCAATGCGCTAATGATTGACATAACGATTAATTACGTCATCGTCTAACATGTCGCGTCCTGAACCTTTTGGTGCTGGAGAATTGGTGATATTAGTTTATGCCATGGATAAATATTTCCCTAAACGGATTGGTGGTGTGAGGGGAGTGAGACAGGAATGCAGAGACAAAATTATATACGAGATGCTGAGAAGAATGCATCGTATTTCAAAAATTAAAAGAACAAGATGACAGTGTCTTAGAAAATATAGTGATTTGAAGAGAAGAGAACCGAAGTACTATAAATCGATTCGAAGATTGATAAGGACATGTAAATTTCAAAATTATATATGAAATAATTTTTTATAATATCAAAAAAGGGTTTATTTTTGAACTGCGTCATCATTGACGAATCCAGGACAATATTATTTTCTGAGTGTTACTTTGACTATATTAGTATATACAATTGCAAAAAGTTACAAAAGTAAGCATGCAGAACTGAGTTAGTAGATTAAAATTTAACTATATTACTATATACACTTAAAAGGTTAGAAAACTTAGCATACAAAAATGAGTTAGTAGAGTAAAATATAACTATATTAGTATATACCATTGAAACATGCAGAACTGAGTTAGTAGAATAAAATATAAATATATTACTATATACCATTGAAACATGTTAGAAAAGTAAGCATGCAGAACTGAATGTTTTGAAAACAAAAAATTACTTTGAATAATTAAAAACAAAAATTAATTCCAAATTTTTTATATATATATGTTTATAGATATTAGAAGTAGGAGAATGAAGTGTGAACACTCACCACGCTACCTAAGGTCAATGTTGGTGCAAACACCCAGAAGTGAAGCTCTTTCTCCACCAATGCCAATAACACTATTGGATATTGAATTATCTCCAAATCCATATGAAATTTTTCATAAAAAGACACAGACAGGTAATGACTTATTATTTAACTTTTAAATCATATATTTTAGGTTTTGGCTTAAAAAGTGTTAGCATGCAATATTAATCAAGTTGATAATTTACTTCTATTATCATTTTTTTCCTCATTATTTTTCTATCTTTATTTGAAAAAGAAGGCATCTAAGCTAAGGAGCCAGCCAATTTTTGGTTGAGCACCATGGACAGCACTTTTTGATTTGTTCTGTCCAATTAGCAAGTACAACACAGTTGGTTCACCAAAAATGGGCTGGCATCTAAACTTACATTCTTGCTTTTCAAATAAAGATACAAAAAGAATGAAGTAAAATAGAAAGTTTATTTAAATTGCATGCACTATCTGAATCATGAAACTTAGAAATTGGGTTCTATGTCCCTTTTAATGATTATTATTATTGTTTTAAATAATATATCCTAGGTTTTTGATTTAATAGTTTTCTATCTTTATCTTTGTAATTACGTTCATAGATATTACCATGGAAGACATGGAAAATAGTATGGAAATGGAAGAATTTCAAAATCCTGATAGTGTGACAATATTTGAAGCCTTGAGTTCAGATGATACTCAACCAAGGATAGAAGTTTTACCAACAATGATGGTAGATAAAGGTATGTTTCATACTCAGTAATCTTAAATCTAAGAAAATCAAAGTTTTAACTAATACATATTGTATATTTCAAATAGGAGTTGGCTCAGATGAAAGCTTTAAAGGAGTGGACATAAGTGTAGAAGCTAATATAGTAGATAACCTCGATAACAGCACATCAGGAGGTAATATTTGTGATGAAAAACCCTATCATACATTGAATATGTATATGAAAATTGAATTAAAATTTGCTTTGCATTTATTTTTCTACAGATTTATCTTCAACATCAACTATTGAAACTGCAGACAAAAGTACTCAGAGTTGTCTTGAAGATCATGTTAAACAAAAAATTTCTAAAATTAGGGCAACTTTGGGAATGTTAATGGAGCAAGTAGATTTTTTATACCGTAAATATGTTATTTGATTTCATTTTTTGTTTTGTCATGATGATTGTCAGAAGAATGACAATTAATAACTGAGAAAAACTTTTGTGTTGAAGAATCAAAAGTGATTTTGAATTTATGTAAATAAACTTTTTTTTTGGGCATAAAAAAATTTGTCTTTATTAAATAATAACATTTTAAACTTAAAGAACACAAAAACTAACTTATTAAACAATATATCGATGAAAAAAATTTAACAGTGACTAATATAGTGTTATAAATAATAAATTAAATGTTCACTCCAGACGTGGCCTCTTTGGGTCTGTTGTACCCTCCCTTTCACTGACAATAGCCAACAGAGATTGTAATGTCCTTTCACTGATGGTTAAAGCTCTGTTAATTTGCTGGTTTTTCTCTTCATCCATCCGCCTCTGCCACTGGAACATTTCTCTTTGCAGCTGTAATTTCTGCATTTCAATCTCATTCCTTTGCATTTCTATTTCAACATTTTTTTCTGACAGAGCAGCCCAGCGGTCAATATTAGTGTTAATAATATTTTGCATTTCTCTGTGGTCCTCTCTGTATTGCCTTGCAAGTGTCAACATTTCCCTCAATCCAACATCGGCCAATAGTCCTTCTGCCGGTGTATTGTCAATATTTAGACCACCTGTTTGCAGTGCAATTGGTGGTGCCTGTGTTTCAACAGGTTCCTCAAGGTTTTCCGGTGTGTGAATTTCCTCTGGTTGCGCATCTCCAAAATCTTCAAGAATATCTGGAGTCTCACTTCCATCATGCCCTCCTGGTGGTTCATCTTGAATGGGATTTTCCACTATCGGCATGAGATTGATAGTGATCTCCCGTGATGAGTTTTCTTCTTCTAGATCAAGACATAACAAATTGTTAGTAAATAAAAATAAAATGTTCTAAAAACACTTGCAGAAATAGAATAGAAGGAGAGAGCAGATACAACCGTCATACACCAATATATATTTATACATATGTGATACATACCATCAAATAATGGAGATGAATGTCCAGTCAATCGCTGGAAAAGACGTCCCAAATCACCTATAAAAAAATAAATAACATAAAAATAAATAAATAAATAAAATAAAAAGGTTTTTTAGTCAATGTAAACATATATTCAAACGCTATTACATTCAGTGAAATTTCTATTTGGAAAATTATTAATGGAAATGTACTTTGCAATTAACTAGACACTGAAGCAAAACTAATATTTTTGAGAATAAGATATATAGCATGGAATTTCAATTCTCAAAAAGAAAATAATGATAAATTTTAAAACCATTAGAAAGTTGCTTACAATTGCATGCATGCTCTACACGAATCCTCATTTAAAAAAATTTGTACAGTGTCCCTTTCATGAAAATCTATGATCATTGCTATTTGTCCTTCAAATTACATTCCATCTGTAAAAGATCTCGAACTAGAATATGTCAATAATTACATTTGACATTTAAAAAAAAAAAAAAAAAAAAAAAATGAGAGATAAAAGAGATAAAACACACAACATTGAAATTATTCTTTTGTAAAGTACTTACCAGTTGCTCTACCAACACCAGTTTCTGGAGTGCTGGTCCTTAGATCAGGAAGTGTGTCCGCCGAGGAAGTTGTGTGTGTAACATTAGATGTGGAGCGTATTAATTGTCCATGTGTAAAACTGGCCGAAGGTCTGGAAACAGCTGAACTGGGTGGTCTGTAAACCGCAAAAGATGAAGTAGAACAAGTGGGCACTTCGTTACTCCTCACAGGCTCTGCTTGTGTTGTTGGCGTCGCTTTAAAAAAAAAAAAAATACGTTAGGTTTATTTTTATTTCTAGTTGAAACTGAAAGCTAAAAGTGTTAATAATAATAATTACAGCAGTGAATGAAGGCTCAATCATTAAAAGGGACATGCCAACCACCTTTTTTATTTTATGATTTGGAAAGAGAATGCAGTTATAAACATCTTTATAATTTACTTATATTATCTAATTTGTTTTATTCTCTTGATATTCTTTGTTGAAAAGCATTTGATTGCTGCACAAAGAAGCCTCGTGTGATTGGCTCAACATGTGTATTTATTTTTCTTCAACTAAGAATATCTAGAAAATGAAGCCAAAGAAATAATGGAAGTAATTTGTAATGTTGTTTAAATTTCTATTCTCTATCTGAATCATTAAAAAAAGATTTTGGGTTTAGTGGCCCTTTAAAGGGACATGAACAAATATAATTTCCTTTACAAATTGCATAAGAAAATGCTTTTTCAAAAATATTTAATTGTATTATGTTTTTGCCTTCATTGGATTTTTATACTTTGATGAAAAGCAAATCTATACAGGCACAGTAAATGATCATCGGTTGATGCACATAGATGGTTCAACTATGTGCATAGTTATATCTGAAAAAAGTATATGTTTATAAAGCGGAGAACAATTTTGAAAGATGTTAAAAATAATATTCTATAGTCAAATAACGCAACATGGAAGTCAATAGATCAGAAATTTAAGAAGGCATGTGATCTGGGGTTAGTCTCATGATTAATGTCGGACATACAATATTATTTTAATAGTTTCAAATTACATTATTTCTATTGTCATTATCTCTTTAAGGTTTCTATGCAATACTGGTTTGAAAATAAACACATGGGTGTTATCTTTAGGGATCACTATATTAATAATCAACAAATCTTTAGTTCCGTTAGACCTTTAAAAAAAAAGGCAGTATAACAACCCTATTATTGTACAATCCCTTATACATATATGCGACATAAATGATTACAGTATTTGGGGCCTAAATGGCTTGTACAATCCCTTATACATATATGCGACATAAATGATTACAGTATTTGGGGCCTAAATGGCCTATATAGATTCGGATACTGAAGCGTAAGAAGTCAGATAATGTTATTTTAAAGAAATATATATTGGAGACAATGACCTATCATAATTTAAAAAAAAACATTTACGTCAACTATGTTGTACATTTACCTCTTAAATCACTGTCACAATCATCCGTTATGCCAGTGATGATCTCTGGTCCCAGACGCTGAACAAGCTTCTGCTCATAATCATTGAGGTCTGCCACATATGCTGGTCCACCTCCGGTAGCACGTGCCGAATTTTTTTCTCTGGCCAATTTAGCTTTGGCGAAACGTTTAATGTCGTTGTAACGCTTCTTCAGCTCATCGACATCCTTTTTTCCTGGACCCTGGGCACTAACAGCGTCGCTGATCCTTTGCCAGATCTGCTTCCTCCTAGAAAAATTCGTCTGTTTGACACGACATCCAAACAAATAATCATAAGAGTCAATAATCATGTCAATCAAAACGACGTTTTGCTGATGAGAAAAGTGAGGATTCTTGGATTTTGAAGCGGTTTCAGATCCAGATGAAGCCATATCGAAATTGTAAATAAAGATCACAAAAACGAGCGCTCTGTAATTACTCTCCAAAAATTTTGGAACAATAATAAAGTTGTTTTGAAAAGTTGTACATTTATAGGAGCAAAATTCTATTCCCGCGACTACTATGACGTTCATGACACCTTACATGTCAAGTGTTAACAATTGGCCAGACAATTCAACTGAAAGTTAAGTACATCAGCTTAGTCGCGGCGAGCGAGGCGTCAAATTTATCAATATTCCGCCACTGCTCGCGGCGGGCTAGACATGTCTATTTATTGTGGGATTATTAGTACATAGCTACAGCGGACACCATTTCACCCGCGGCGAGTAACGGCGAGTTTAGCCGCGTCTAAAATGACGGATGAATTGACGGCTTAGTACATGGAGCCCTAAATGTTTATGAAAGTTTAAATACATCTTTTAAAATATAACAGATTTATAAATACTATAATTTTGGAAATTAGCAGTATAATTGCTTTGATATAATATAATGTTAAAAACAATGTATTGGGGACTTCCGGGCGGCGGCCATCTTACCGGTTGCACTGAGGATCAGCTCTTGAAGTTTTCTTCACTATTTCTTTATTTTGCAAAGTATCCCTTGAAATAACCTGCAAGACTCAGTGGAGAAGCTTGACTGATGGCGTCTGCATCCGACATATAGGGTTTTGGATAGTGGCGTGGTTTTTATTTACCCTCAGTACCGGACTACTCAGTTTGAGGCCTTCCCCTATACCTGACGCCTCAGTCCCGTCCCCCACAACTAGCTGTGCTTTGAATGCGCAGTTTCCACTCTGAATAATAGTACTTGGAAACCCCATGATACAAGGTTTATCTATATCGTCTACTAAAAACATAAGGCACATATAGAAAATGGAGGCCACCGACTCAGCTGAAAGTGCTACTACAAGAATACGCACAGAAACTGGAGGATAGATTTGTTGCGGCTTTTTCCTCTGATCGGCAGAACCATCAGAAGGTGGACACCTTGACCCCTGCAACAATGGGTGCTACGACCGACAACACTGGCCGCCCAACAGCTTGGGAAGGAGTTCCTGTTTTGGGGGCAAACGGCATAGACATGGTGATAGGTCCTTCCCGGGAGCAGCTAGATGTCGGCCACCAGACTAGTATAACACTGGAAGGGGCTAAATACCGCTGTGCTGAGATCCAGCTACATCCTACCTCAAATTCTGCCGCAGAGCCTAGTGCTATGTTGCGTCATCTGCAGCAGTATTTCTATACAAACGAGAGGGGGAACAGCCAGGTCAGTGTAGAGGCTGATGGTGGACCCGCACTTACCTTTGAGAGTCGGCAGCTGCCGATGATCCGCTGGAGCCTTGAGGGGACTGCTGTGCCTGTAGCCGGATGTAATGTTCCTGTAGAAAGTATGCCCTGGCCGATTGAAGAACTCTCACTACATGGAGGGCTACCGGAGACTGCGGATAGAGAGCGGATGACCCAGCTTGTTCCGCTTGATATATAGCACCTTTCCTTTAATAGAGAAAAAAGGGGGGTTCAATGGCACTACCGTGTGATGTGATGCACTATGACTGTACCCTCATGGTATTAAATAGCTTGTATGCTAAATTACAACTGGGGTCAGTGGTGCTGTGTATTAAATCAATAATTAGACACAAAAGAAAAATGGGAAGAGTCCCATTCTAGAATACACTTGTAGCACTCATTATAGGCATAGGATTTAGATAATATTCAAACTTAGAAATGATCAACAAAAGAAAACTCAAGGTCTCAGGTCTAAATAAAACATAACTTTTATTAGGAACACATACAAATAGGAGTTTTAAAATTAAGGGATGTGCAACTTAAAAACAGTTGCTCACACTAGGGTGATATAGTACCTATCTGTCAAAAATTGTGGTTCCAGAAGTTCAAATGCATATATATTATATGTGAACCTAAATGGATCTCTAAGTATAGTTGATCCAAGTCACATATAAACTGCACTGAGTAGGCAGTAGTAACACTTATGAACCTCGTGGATTGTGAGAGTCTGTGGACTATTGGTACAGGTAACTGATATCAATAAGATTAGTTCATTCTAAAAAAGTATTTAAAGATCAGTATATATGTTGGACATACTGAGGTATCCTCAAAGGTAATAGTGATTAGAATGTTGGCTGTGTACTTGGGTATCACGTTGTAGTGTGTTGGTGCATACTTAGATATGCCAACGTTACTTGGCCGTAGGATGGTTATGTAAATACTGATAACTGTATATTAAGAATATTTGCAAATTGCTGGATAACATCCCTGTTACCAAGTATTTCTATGTAATTACTTGAACACCTGTTAATTCATAGCGGTCTGGCACATGCATATAGTTCTATACCAAAGGTGTTTCCACAACTTGTGAATGCTATGCAGGGTTAATACAATCCTGAGTTGTTGAGTGAATATGGTAAAGATAGATTTTGCAGAACCTGCATAAGCATAAGTTTAACTCCTAAGGATATAGTATTGGTTTGTGAACTAGATTGTCTTCCACTATGCAGTTCTAATCAAATTTAAACACAAACATATGAAGATCCCAATAACATACTCGCTGAATATAAACCTAGTCAATTTGTATTGTTTTAATGTAACTTGTGTGTTTACGATTGACTATAGATTTAAAGTAGCAGTAACACTACAGCATTGAGAGTTCTCTTAAATACTTTGTTTGACTGCAAAGTTGAGGTAGCTGAATTTGTTATTCAAATGATAGCTGCACGTACGCCAGGGGTTAATGCTTAGTTTAGCTAGTTAACCGCCAGACCCAGATTGATGTGAGTCAGCGTATTAACAGGTTCTAATATTGTCCCTTCAATTACCCTTAAGGTGTATGGTTATTTTTATACCATTTTAGTATCATTGAGTCATAGCATATCAGTATGTCAGATAATAGGGATAAGTAGTACGCTCCCCATGTACCGTTAACTTAGTGACCGCAAGTACAATCCAGCTTGTGTTGTCATATAGATACCCAAAAGTAATCTTCAACTGATCAAGGATACCATCTGAGGTATCCGATAATTATGAACTAAGGCTAAATAATCCTAGATAGAGCAAACCCTAACATACACAGGAGCTCCCTGACTCCTCACCAGTACCCTAACATGTTTCGCCGTTCTCACGGCTTTCTCAAAGGGGGGTGTGTGCGCGCGTCGCGCTTGGATTGGCTTTTTATGTGCAAGGAAGCTGTAAGTACCCTCCCCCATCTGTGATGTCAGATGGTCATGTGACTTAAAGCCGATAATAGTCCTAAACAGGTACTCCGATCTTACAAGTATAGATTGTGTTTGGATTACATGAAATAAGAGTACTGACGTTGATATGATTATTAGTTTAATATTTATTCATGTATATATATTGTTTTACCCTAATATTTGTATTAATGATTCCTTGTCGGACGTCTTTTACACCTACCAGGCCGTGAACCTGCCTCACTTCGCCACCTGTGTTCCTCGGCGTGGAATCGGGTAGCGAGGGGCCACCTAGTGTGCACACGCACAGAGCTGAGATGCCGCCTCGGACTCTTCCTAATGTGCCGCAAACACCTACAGATCTGGGGGTTTTGTCCATAACAGTAAGGACTCCTCTTACTACATATCAGACAGTCCGTGAGTTGGTATGAGCTATGGAAAGACTCTACAAGCTTTAATATTAACTTAAATGTCTGGACATATTAACATAAATAATTTGATAACCGATTGGCCTGTCGTAAGGTTGCTTATCCTAGTGGCGTTTACACCTTGAGCCATACTATATATGTCATAATGGTGAGATCTATTTTGTGGAGACATCATAAAAATGGCTGACAAGCCTGAAACATGAGGACTTCATGGTAAGCAAGGACACTTTGATACCCATAGACTCCCAAGTCTATTATAGACTAACAAACTGTATCCTGACGGCTCAAATGTATGATGTCTAGACCAGTATTATGTGTGTAATGTATGGTCCCTCCTCTCATTTTCGTAGTCACATAATGTAATACAGAAGACAGTTAATTTGGGTTAATCTGCAAACTATTTTTTCATGTTATATGAACCCTACCTGATAACAGAGGATTAGAACTATGCATTGGCCTAACTATGATTATTACATTGACAGTCCTATATCAGCCTCTTATTGATTGTGGTCGGTTCATCCCTGCCTTAAGGGGAGTTATACAATAGTACGGAAGTGTAATATGGTGGCTCCGTCAGTTATAAATTAGGGAATATATCCCATAATACTAATTATTTGCACTGCACATGACATGCATATGATTACCAATCTTACTCTCCCCTCAGCTACCTGATAGAGATAGTTAACTCATCTAATTACACTGACAGGCACCAGTATATGAGGAACATAGAAATTTAAGCTCTCTACCTGATAAGCTATAGCCATACAGATGTCGGTACTATTAATTACTTCTACACATACAGCTTGCTTGTCTTTTTCTTTTTTTTATGTATCGTAGTAAGGTGGCTAAGCATATGGAAAATGTCATATAGATAGTAGTGAAAAGTTCAGCCCTACCATCTGTGTTCGCATGTATGGTGTATTTCTTGCATCTATAATTCATTCTATGTCAGGGCTTACAAAATAAGGAGCCCCTTCTAAACTCCTGTCCGGACTTCTGCCAATGTTTATTATACCTATTAAAAGGCCTGTTAACTTGTTATTTGACAGTCACCTCTCTATACTTGAGCCATAATGCCCTGAAGAACACCTACATAACCACTGGGTTATATCACAGTATTCCTAGGGGGCCAATATCCCAGATACTAAGCCCCCCTACTATATATGCATCGGAGTACTTTTAATTTTTACTCAGACTCACAGAGTATGGTTTCCCTAGAAAGGACCCCAACTAATCTAAAACCTACATTAATTCAAATGCAGAGGTTACACTCCTTATAGTAAATAAATCTTACAAGGCAACGAGTAATTGAGAACTGTATTTTGTATTGTTATGCATGCTATAGTTCACTTTTTATTTGTTCTTTTCATGCTTCTGACGTTTTAAATAAGTTACATATATATTCAGAATGTTTCAAAGTAAAAAAAAAAAGAGAATAATGTGAAAATAAGGTTAAGTTTCTTTCACACATATTTCCATGTGTATGTGATGTTACAGATACAACTGTATATTTTCCACAACTTGCATGCTATAATTTTTGATTTCCGTATTCATGCAACTTTTGATATATCGCATGTATGTATTGTTATGATTTTAACCTCAATAAAAATTATAAAAAAAAAACCCCAAAAAACATAATGTATTTGGTATCGGGGAAATCAGAAAAATGATATGATACTACCCCATCTATAATTAATATTGTAATTGATTTATGCAATGTTATAGTATTATTTAAATGATCATTATATGGGAGATATTTCAGATATAGCAAAGATGAATGTTAAGAATGATTCTGTTTTGTTTGTCATGTTACCCCCGATGGCCAAGGTCCAGTATTACAGCCAGAAGGCTTTGGCTGTTAAAAATGAAATTTTCCAGGGCCAATCCGATGGGACCACTCAAGTGTCCAATGAGAAGGGACAAGAACCGTGGGCGTGAACGAAAAAGATCATCAATGATTATATAAGGAATAGCTAAATGCAAGACAAAAACAGTTTTTGGTGATCTGCTTGTCACTAATGATTGATAACTGGCAGCCATACTCTTGGGGACACAATCCTTTTAAGTAAGGAACTGAAAACTTACCTTGATCTATGCGATAACTTTCCTTCAATTTAGATGATCTAAAGATATTTGGAAAAGACAACTACAAATTGGTTCAAATTGGTGATGTATAATTGTTCTAAATTTTTATATTTTAAACAAAGGTTATTGGTAAGACCATGTTCAAATTGTAGTTAAGAGATTTAAAAGAGGAGATTGTATTTTAGCTTATATTCATAGTCCCGTGTAGTTTTAAGCTTGCCTTTTTATATGCAAAACATTTAAAACAAACATCCATTGTTACTGTATGTAGAAGACCTAAAGGAATAAATAGTATTTTTAAACTTGGGGTTTCATAGTCCTGTATAGTGTTAAGTTTGTCTTTGTATGCTAGATAGTTTATCTGTGCAAAGTATAGAATATATATATATATATATATATATATATAACTTCTGGTGTTTCAATTAGAGTATATATATTGTCCTATTGTTTAACTAAGCACTGTTAAAATTGTATTGCTGAATGTTACTAGCTGCTATCTTAAGTCTCATTGTGATATTTTAAATGCAACTCTGATTTGGAAGGCTATTGTGAATAAGGCTAGTTTTAAAAGTAAACTTTTATGAGCTTTGTAAAGAGTATAGCATATTTTAATAGTTTTAAACGTGTATAATATAGATTCATATTCTGGTTCCTACAAATATATTTCAATGTGTTCATAGATATTAACTAATAATAAAGAATTCAGGAATTTATATTAATTTTATGGTTTTTGGTATATGCATATTTTTGGGTTTAGTTAAAAGAATAATTATTAAATATATTGTGTTATAACCCGGCCATATACTGACATATTAATTGGAGGCATTGCATGAGATATTATTAATATTTATCATATTGATATAATATATTTGTAGTAAATAGAAATTATTATAAAAAAGAGAAAAAAAATAATATTTTGAAATTAATATTTTGAAAATAGTTTTTTTTTTTTAAATTGAAATATTGATTTTCATATTTCAAGATTAATATTAATATCTTGAAATATTATTAAAGATTACATTTTGAAAATAATACAAATATTAATTTTTCATATTTCAAAATAATTGAAAAATATAAATTTTTCATATTTCAAAATTCATAAAAATATTAATTTTTCATATTTCAAAATTAATAAAAATATAAATTTTTCATATTTCAAAATTAATAATATTTTTTTGAAAATATATTTTTTTTCCCCCTCTCTTTTTATTGGTAAAAATTGTATTAGCGTTTAAATTTAACTAAATACTAAGCCAATATAATAATGTCTGTAGCCAGAAATGAATCATTTAATTCTGTACATAACGTTGAAGGTTGCATCTAAATAATGAGATGCATCTCATTATTTTACTGCTCTTGAGAAAGACGTAATATCGTTGAAACGCGTAGAGCTTTTGATTATGCGCTTTTATCTATCTGTCCACAGTGACACTTTTAAATAAATTTGTATTTTATACGAATTTTGTTTGCTGCCTTTTGGATTTTTTCTATTACATCAGCGGGACCGCCGCACAAGGAGCCGGATTCCGATTTTATCGGAGTAAGTATACTGCACATTTTATATTAGTACTACACCGTATTTTGAGTACGTTATTCTGTATCCACAGCCACACTGGATTTGGGAAATTTTGAATCTCAACATATCACACAGATTAACTTATAAGAGGAAGCTGGACTCTGAACTTTTTCAGAGTAAGTATACTGCATCAATTATGTGGTGTTGATCTACACACATAGAAATAAAGCCCTTTCATTCTCAGGCAATCTGGAACACCGAAAACACCTGCGCCTCTATACTACATACAACCACAATTTCAAACAGTCTCATTTTGGGAGAGACTGATAGACGGCAGCGGTATATACAGAGGGGAGTATTTTTACGTTTTGTACACTGATATTGTTTGGTAACAATCTAGCATATTGTGTATAATTGTTTTTGTGTTAAACAAGGAGCCATAACTGGATAACTCCTTAATATAGACCACTTAATGGGTGCAATTAAGGTAGAGGCCATTACCAGAAACCAGGTAAAACAACAGAGTGAGCCTAACCTGGTACAATGGAGTCAGGATTCTCCTAGTGAGGACCTGATCACGTAGTCAAAAAGAAGACCCCATTGTAGGCATCTTCTATAAACACACAGAAGATCCTGAAAGCAACCCCATCTCAAAAGATGATTGTATTGGCAAAGAAGATCTTAGAATATTAATGAAGTCCAGATCACAATTCAAGTTACAGGATGGTTTGTTAATTAGAACCTCCAAAACTGGCATCCAACAATGGGTAGTACCCAAGTTCAGAGGTCTAATGCTTCAACATGCCCATGATGCTCCCACATCTGGTCATCGTGGTGCCAAACTCACGTATGAAATACTGCGTGACTATGCTTTTTGGCCACACATGTTGAAAGATGTTCAAACTTACTGTCAAGGTTGATTAATCTGTCCACAGTTCCAACCCACTGCACCAACACATAGAGTGCCATTGCAGAAAAGGGTGATGGTAATGCCATGGTCAGATATACAAATTGATTTTATTGGTCCAGTAACTAGGTCATCAAGAGGTAACAAATACATGTCAACAGTAACATGCCTATTCACTAAATGGGTAGAGTGCATTAGTGCACCTAACAATAGTGCTGAAACATGCGCAGCATTGCTCATCAACCACGTGTTTTCCAGATTTGGTTTACCCCAAAGAATCAAATCAGATCGGGGAACCCACTTCACTAGCGAAGTGATGACCAAAATGTGGAAAATACTAGTGGTTAAAAGAAAGCTCCATATTGCATATAGAGTTGCCTCAAGTGGTGGTGTAGAGCGTTACAACCAGTCCATTGTGAAAATGCTCAAAAAGTTTGTGACGGGTAAAGACTGGGATGTAAAACTACCTCTAGTCCTAATGGCAGCACTCCAAGTAGTGCTGATGCCTGGTAGAAGAATGATCCTACCTCAACATCTACTGTACCGTACATCAGACCAAAACTTGATAAATGCTGCCAATACACATCAATATGTGGAGAACCTAAGAAAGCACCTGCAATATGCCTTCGCATTTGCTCAGAGGAACTTAGAGAAATCCGCAACTGCCACTAAAACGTCCAAAAAGGATTATGAAATAAATGATACAGTTTATCTTTATAACTTTGGAAGAGATCAGGTTAGGGAGAAGAAATTTCTTCCATCATGGAAAGGTCCTTTTGTCATTACTGACAAAATATCCCCAGTGGCCTATAAAATACGGATCCCCAAAAATGAAAGTTTCATAGATAAATGAGTCCATATCAATCGTGAGCATGCCATCCTAGGTCCCAACTACGAGGCATAGAGGGAGAATGAAGTGTCATATCCCCAAATGCACTAAAGGCATACTATAGTTTAAAGATGCCTAGCTGATAAGCATGAAGGCTAAAAAAAAAGACGGACTCTCTACATAGAAGACTGTCTATGATGTGTACGGTCAACACACTCACCAAATACCGCTGACTTTAAACCAATTCAAATACATGTGTCCTACATCTATTTGAACTGGAAGGGGGATTTATGTCAGGGTATAAGAATATCATCAAATAATATACATATGTATACTTATAAATAATAATATGTCTGTGTAAACCAAATCATTTATTTTTGTTTATGGGACCAAAAAGGGACACTGTATGAAAACCAGCCCCTCTCTCACTCATCAAATAAATTACTTGCATAACTCTTCCAGAGGATGTTTGGCTGTATAAACAAAACCCCTTTGTTCCCATTTCATCAAAATAAATTGCTTTCAAAAGTTATCTTGGACGAAGAGCAGAGTTTTATAGCTTGAGATAGGATATGACCATTGAGTCACTTCAAAACATCCCTTACCCCATACAGTGAATAGAGACGTAAATGTCTAAAACTGTTAATTTAAGGCCTAATAAGATGCTCACAATTTCAAGGAAGTGGAAATTAACATGATGGAGCCTCAAAAGTACATGCCCATATATGGATTTCCTGTAAAGGTAAGGAGCCACTCCGTCTGGGAAGATGTTTGAAGATACAAACATCTTCCAAAGGAACTGTAACTAAACGACCACGTGTAAATTATCTCCTGTGGAGTTTCCCATGCACCAACATAACACACAGCAAAAGCACATGTTACAATGTAACTTTGAAATTTACTGAAAATACAACTGATAACATATTAAATGTATGCCTCAGAATGTATTGAATATATATATGGGAGATAAATTCAAATTTGTAATAGATTAAATAACAGTTGGAATAATACCATTTTTTTTTATAAATATATATATAACATATGGATTTTCTATCTTTCAGATGGGGCTAAAAGATACTAAATACAGGATTGCCTGCATGGGATGATCTGAATCATGTCATATGATTATACACTAAATGTTTATGAAAGTTTAAATACATCTTTTAAAATATAACAGATTTATAAATGCTATAATTTTGGAAATTAGCAGTATAATTGCTTTGATATAATATAATGCTAAAAACATAATGTATTTGGTATCAGGGAAATCAGAAAAATGATATGATACTACCCCATCTATAATTAATATTGTAATTGATTAATGCAATGTTATAGTATTGTTAAATGATCATTATATGGGAGATATTTCAGATATAGCAAAGATGAATGTTAAGAATGAATCTGTTTTGTTTGTCATGTTACCCCCGATGGCCAAGGTCCAGTATTACAGCCAGAAGGCTTTGGCTGTTAAAAATGAAATTTTCCAGGGCCAATCCGATGGGACCACTCGAGTGTCCAATGAGAAGGGACAAGCACCGTGGGTGTGAACGAAAAAGATCATCAATGATTATATAAGGAATAGCTAAATGCAAGACAAAACCAGTTTTTGGTTTTCTGCTTGTCACTAGTGATTGATAACTGGCAGCCATTCTCTTGGGGACACAATCCTTTTAAGCAAGGAACTGAAAACTTACCTTGATCTATGCGATAACTTTCCTTCAAATGAGATGATCTAAAGATATTTGGAAAAGACAACTACAAATTGGTTCAAATTGGTGATGTATAATTGTTCTAAATTTTTATATTTTAAACAAAGGTTATTGGTAAGACCATGTTCAAATTGTAGTTAAGAGATTTAAAAGAGGAGATTGTATTTTAGCTTATATTCATAGTCCCATGTAGTTTTAAGCTTGCCTTTTTATATGCAAAACATTTAAAACAAACATCCATTGTTACTGTATGTAGCAGACCTAAAGGAATAAATAGTATTTTTAAACTTTGGGTTTCATAGTCCTGGATAGTGTTAAGTTTGTCTTTGTATGCTAGATAATTTATCTGTGCAAAGTATAGAATATATATATATAACTTCTGTTGTTTCAATTAGAGTATATATATTGTCCTATTGTTTAACTAAGCACTGTTAAAATTGTATTGCTGAATGTTACTAGCTGCTATCTTAAGTCTCATTGTGATATTTTAAATGCAACTCTGATTTGGAAGGCTATTGTGAATAAGGCTAGTTTTAAAGGTAAACTTTTATGAGCTTTGTAAAGAGTATAGCATATTTTAATAGTTTTAAACGTGTATAATATAGATTCATATTCTGGTTCCTACAAATATATTTCAATGTGTTCATAGATATTAACTAATAATAAAGAATTCAGGAATTTATATTAATTTTATGGTTTTTGGTATATGCATATTTTTGGGTTTAGTTAAAAGAATAATTATTAAATATATTGTGTTATAACCCAGCCATATACTGACAGGTTACATACAGTAACAATAATAATGATCTGTGGTATCAATACCCAGGTTACCCACAGTAACAATAATAATGCTCTGTAGTATCAATACCCAGGTTACCCAGAGTAACAATAATAGTGCTCTGTGGTGTCAATACCAATGTAACAAACAGTAATAATAATAATGCTCTGTGGTATCAATAGCCAGATAACAGTAACAATAATAATTATCTATGGTATCAATACCCAGGAAACAGTAACAATAATAATAATGCTCTGTGGTAAAAATACACAGTAACACACAGTAACAATAATAATAATGTTCTGTGGTATAAAAACCAATGTAACATACAGTAACAATAAACATGTTCTGTGGTATCAATACCCAGGTAACACAGAGTAACAATAATAATGCTCTATGGTATAAATACCCAGGTAACACATAGTAACAATAATAATGATCTGTAGTATCAATACCCAGGTAACACACAGTAACAGTGTTAATGTTCTATGGTATCAATACCCAGGTAACACAAAGTAACAATAATAATGCTCTATGGCATCAACACCCAGTAACAATAATAATTCTCTGTAGTATCAATACCCAGGTAACACAGAGTAAGAGTAATAATGGTTCTATGGTATTAATACCCAGGTAACACAAAGTATAAATAATAATGCTCTGTAGTATCAATACCCCGGTAACACAGTGACAATAATAAGGCTCTATGGTATCAATACCCAGGTTACATATAGTAAAAATAATTATACTCTGTGGTATCAATACCCAGGTAACACACAGTAACAATAATGCTCAGTTGTATCAATACCCAGGTAACACAAAGTATCAATACAAATGTTCTGTGGTATTAATACCCATTTAACTCACAGTAACAATATTAATGCTCTGTGGTATCAATACCCAGGTAACACACAATAACAAAAAGAATGTTCTGTAGTATCAATACCCAGGTAACACAGAGTAACAATAATAATGCTCTATGGTATAAATACCCAGGTAACACATAGTAACAATAATAATGATCTGTAGTATCAATACCCAGGTAACACACAGTAACAGTGTTAATGTTCTATGGTATCAATACCCAGGTAACACAAAGTAACAATAATAATGCTCTATGGCATCAACACCCAGTAACAATAATAATTCTCTGTAGTATCAATACCCAGGTAACACACAGTATGAGTAATAATGGTTCTATGGTATTAATACCCAGGTAACACAAAGTATAAATAATAATGCTCTGTAGTATCAATACCCCGGTAACACAGTGACAATAATAATGCTCTATGGTATCAATACCCAGGTTACATATAGTAAAAATAATTATACTCTGTGGTATCAATACCCAGGTAACACACAGTAACAATAATGCTCAGTTGTATCAATACCCAGGTAACACAAAGTATCAATACAAATGTTCTGTGGTATCAATACCCATTTAACTCACAGTAACAATATTAATGCTCTGTGGTATCAATACCCAGGTAACACACAATAACAAAAAGAATGTTCTGTGGTATCAATACCCAGGTAACACACAGTAACAATAATGCTCAGTTGTATCAATACCCAGGTAACACAAAGTATCAATAAAAATGTTCTGTGGTATCAATACCCATTTAACTCACAGTAACAATATTAATGCTCTGTGGTATCAATACCCAGGTAACACACAATAACAAAAAGAATGTTCTGTGGTATCAATACCCAGGTGACACACAGTAACAATATTAATGCTTTGTGGTATCATCACCCAGGTTATCCACAGTAACAATAATAATGCTCTGTGGTGTCAATAACCAGGTAACAAACAGTAACAATAATAATGCCCAGTGGCATCAATACCCAGGTAACACACAGTAACAATAATAATGCTCTATGGTATCAATACCTAGAGAACAGTAACAATAATAATGTTCTGTGGTATCAATACCCAGGTCAAAGACAGTAACAATATTAATTTTCTATGGTATCAATACCCATTGAAACACTGTAACAATAATGTTTTGTTGTATCAATAGCAAAGTAACATAATAATAATAATAATAATAATAATAATAATAATAATAATAATAATAATAATGCTCTGTAGTAAAAATACCCGGAAACACACAGTAACAATAATAAAACTTTGTGGTATCAATACCCAGGTAACACACAGTAACAATAATAATGCTCTGTGGTATTAATACCAAAGTAGCACACAGTAACATTAATAATGCTCTGTAGTATCAATAACCAGGTAACACACAGTAACAATTATAATGCTCTGTGGTTTTTATACCAAAGTAGCACACAGTAACATTAATAATGCTCTGTAGTATCAATACCCAGGTAACACACAGTAACAATAATAATGTTCTGTGGTATCAATATCCCGGTAACAAACAGTAAAAATAATAATGATCTGTGGTATAAATACCCAGTTTACACACAGTAACAATAATACTGCTCTGTGGTATCAATACCAAAAGTAGCACCCAGTAATATTAATAATGCTCTGTAGTATCAATAACCAGGTAACACACAGTAACAATAATAATGCTCTGTGGTTTTAACACCAAAGTAGCACACAGTAACATTAATAATGCTCTGTAGTATCAATAACCAGGTAACACACAGTAACAATAATAATGCTCTGTGGTTTTAACACCAAAGTAGCACACAGTAACATTAATAATGCTCTGTAGTATCAATACCCAGGTAACACACAGTAACAATAATAATGTTCTGTGGTATCAATATCCCGGTAACAAACAGTAAAAATAATAATGATCTGTGGTATCAAAACCCAGGTTACACACAGTAACAATAATAATGCTCTGCAGTATCAATACCCAGTTTACACACAATAACAATAATACTGCTCTGTGGTATAAATACCCAGGTAACACATAGTAACATGGTATAAATACCCAGGTAACACACAGTAACATGGTATCAATACCCAGGTAACACACAGTTACATGGTATTAATACCCAGGTAACACAAAGTAACAATAATAATGTTCTGTAGTATCAATACCCAGGTAACACACAGTAACAGTAATAATGTTCTATGGGTTCAATACCCAGGTAACACAAAACATAATTTACTCTTACCTGATAAATGTCACTCCTGGCCAGCAGGAGGAGGCAAAGAGCACCACAGCAAAAGCTGTTAAATACCACTCCCCCTACCCACAATCCCCAGTCATTCGACCAAAGGGAAAGGAGAAAGGAAGTAATCTAAGGTGCAGAGGTGCCTGAAGTTTATAGAGAAGGAAAATGGCTGACAAACAGGGTGGGCCGTGGACTCACCGTGTCAAGAAAGAAAGACATTTATCAGGTAAGCATGAATTTCATTTTCTTTATAATGATACGGTGAGTCCATGGATCATTGTAATTACTGTTGGGAACCAATACCCAAGCTAGAGGACACGGATGATAAGGGAGGGACAAGACAGTTAACCTAAACAGAAAGCACCACTTCTTGAAGAACCTTTCTCCCAAAAGAAGCCTCTGCTGAAGCAAAAGTATCCAATTTGTAAAATTTAGAAAAAGTGTGTAAAGATGACCAAGTCGCAGCCTTGCAAAGCTGATCTACAGAAGCTACATTTTTGAAAGCCCAAGAAGATGAAACAGCCCTCATGGAATAAGCCATGATTCTCTCAGGAGGCTGCTGACTAGCAGTCTCATATGCCAAGCGAATAACACTCCTCAACCAACAAGAAAGTGAAGTAGCCGTAGCTTTCTTACCCTTACGCTTCCCAGAAAAAGACAACAAATAAAGAAGAAGACTGGCGAAAATTCTTAGTCGCCTGCAAATAATATTTCAATGCACGAACCACATCCAGGTTGTGCAACAAACGCTCCTTATGAGAAGAAGGATTAGGACACAAAGAAGGAACAAAAATATCTTGATTAATATTCTTATCAGAAACAACCTTGGGAAGAAAACCCAAGGCAGTACGCAGAACTACCTTATCAGAGTGAAAAATAAGAAAAGACGATTCATACTGTAAGGCAAAAAAGCTCCGAAACTCTTCAAAATGAAGAAATAGCCACCAGAAACAAAACCTTCCAAGATAGCATCTTAATATCCAAAGAATGCATAGGTTCAAATGGAGCCTGTTGAAGGACTCTAAGAACCAAATTAAGACTCCAAGGTGGAGTAATAGACTTAAACACAGGCTGAAATCTAACCAAGGTCTGAGAAAAAGAATGAACATCTGGCACATCCGCAAGGCGCTAGTGCAATAAAATAGATAAAGCAGAAATTTGACCCTTCAGGGTACTAGCAGATAAACCTTTCTCCAAACCCTCCAGGAGAAAAGACAAAATCCTAGGAATCCTGACTCTACTCCATGAGTAGCCCTTGGATTCACACCAATACAAATATTTACACCAAATCTTATAATAAATCTTCCTAGTCACAGGCTTACGAGCCTGAATCAGAGTCTCAATGACTGACTCAGAAAAACCACGCTTAGAAAGAATCAAGCGTTCAATCTCCAAGCAGTCAGCTTCAGAGAAACGAGATTTGGATGAAGGAAGGGACCCTGCAGAAGAAGGTCCTTCCTTAATGGAAGACGCCAAGGTGGAAGAGAAGACATCTCCACCAGATCTGCAAACCAGATTCTGCAACGCCATGCCGGAGCAATGAGAATCACTGATGCCCTCTCTTGTTTGACCTGAGGAAGAAGAGCAAACGGAGGGAACACATATGCCAGACTGAAAGTCCAAGGAACTGCCAGAGCATCTATCAGAACAGCCTGCGGATCCTTTGACCTCGACCCGTACCTCAGGAGCTTGGCATTCTTATAAGATGCCATGAGATCCAACTCTGGCTGCCCCCAACTGAGAATCAAGCTGGAAAATACCTCTGGATGAAGTTCCCACTCCCTCAGATGAAAAGTCTGTCTGTTCAGAAAATCCGCTTCAAATTGTCCACCCCTGGAATGTGGATAGCAGACAGACAACAGCTGTGTATCTCTGCCCATTGAATAATCTTGGCTACCTCTGTCATGGCCAAGGAACTCAAAGTTCCTCCGTGATGAATGATGTAAGCCACTGACGTTATGTTGCCCAACTGAAACCTGATAAACTGGGTTGATGCTAGCTGAGGACAGGCTAGAAGAGCATTGAAATTGCTCTCAGTTCCAAAACATTTATTGGAAGAACCGACTCCTCCCGAGTCCATAGACCCTGAGCCTTTAATGAACCCCAGACAGCACCCCAGCCCAGAAAACTGCCATCTGTGGTTACAATCACCCAGGCAGGTCTGGAAAAGCAAGTTCCCTGAGAGAGAAGATCCTGAGACAACCACCATGGAAGAGAATCTCTAGACATCTGATCTAGAACAATCTTTGTAGATAGATCCGCATAATCACCGTTCCACTGCCTGAGCCAGAATAACTGCAGAGGTCTGAGATGGAACCGAGCAAACGGAATGATGTCCATGAATGAAACCATCAGACCAATAACCTCCATGCACTGAGCCACTGATGGCCGAGAAAGGGACTGAAGAGCAAGACACGTATTGAAAATCTTTGACTTTCTTGCTTCTGTCAGAAAAATCGTCATCTCTAGAGAATCTATAATGGTCCCCAAAAATATTACTTTTGTAGCCGAAATTAACATAGTAACATAGTAGATGAGGTTGAAAAAAGACCCAAGTCCATTGAGTTCAACCTATTCAAATCTAAAATATATACAAAAAGCTCCAGTTAAGCTTAAATAATCCCACTAAAAGGTGACCCATTTAATACTAGCAATCATAAAATTCACCTTCCAACCGTGGGAGCGCAGAAAAGACAACAATGACACTGTGTGGGAGTTTGAAAAAATGGAGCCTGAACTAGAATGTCATCCAGATAAGGAGTCACTGCAAAACCCTTCAATCGAAGCACCGCCAAAAATGCTACCAGCACCTTTGAAAAATTTCTGGGAACTGTTGCCAGACCAAAAGGAAGAGCTACAAACTGAAAAGGTTTGTCTAGAAATGCAAATCTTAGGAACCTCACACATTACTATCCAAAGTAATTAAGTAGCGCAAATTACACCCAATATCTTAAATTAATAACAATACTTAAAACCTGGTAATATAATATATAATACGCTATCTAAAAAAATATATATATATATGTATATATAAAACACCCAATCTAATCAAGTTAAAACATATAAAAATGGTGCATGTTTAAAGTGCCACAATTATACACATAAAGTAAAATCATCAAACAAAATATTGCATATTACACAAAAAATGTATATATTGCACAAATACTTATAAAATTCATGTGAAGTTCATATGCCAAACTCAGCCGAGTACTGGAAAGTCTTAGTTCCTTGAATCCTGCAGCTTCTCTTAACAGGGTATATCCAGGAACCCAATAACAAAATGCAGTCTAAAGAAAAAGAGGAGAGAAGCGCAGGACACGATTTAATGCAGACAACACGCACAATATTGTGCTCACAAGATAGACAATAAATAAAAGCACATCTGGTGTAAAAAGTCCTCCGTGATCTTGCAGCTTTAGCCACACTTGTATAGTCTTAAACAATGGTTTGCAGCCTGAAGCGTTGTTTCACTGTTTAATGCAAACCAGGATTGCCACCCGCATACGAGCCTCTGGTCTCAGCCGCTACGTCAGGAGGACACACACCCACACACACCCTCCGCTCTAACCCAATAGGAATACCTCCAACACAGTGCTCCCGGCACGAGAGGACCTACGGTGGCTTCACAGGGTAAAAAATGATCGAGCACCCCAACTACGTTCTACGCGTTTCGTCACGATCGACGGGACTTTCTGGCAAAGGTAGCAACATGTCCTATTTATGCCGCCTACAATGATTCCGCCCCCTGTTTGATCTATTTCATATGGGATTGGAAAGGGGCATATAACAAGAATATACATAGGTTTAATATTGCCTCGGTCCTGGGGTTAAGCGTGACAGCGTAAAAACCAGTTATCATAGCAATTAGCTATCATCTTCATACATATTAGTACATTGTATCTCCCAAAATTAAATATATGAATATATCAATTAGACATAAAAAACAATGTTTTAAAAACCTAAACAAATTATAACATATCACCCAATAACGCAAAAAATACAAAATATACATATATATTACCTTCTAAATTGATTATTGTGTACACTTATGTATAATTAATAATTCATATTCATCAAATATATACATAAAATCCATAACATTTATCTTATAAAAATTCATCCTATATAAAATATATATAACAAATATATTATATGTTATTAACAGTTGTAATCGCTACAGTCATCATAAAGTATAGCACTGTATACCTGATAAAAATCATAGTTAAGGTCAATTCAGTATATTATAAAAAAGCAGCAATGTCCAATTCTATGTTCAGACCCTTTGGATCAAGACAATCTAATGTCTTGATCCAAAAGGTCTCCCTCTGTCTTAATCTCAACAGGCGATTTGTATCCCATTTATTCACTCCAGATGTGCTTTTATTTATTGTCTATCTTGTGAGCACAATATTGTGCGTGTTGTCTGCATTAAATCGTGTCCTGCGCTTCTCTCCTCTTTTTCTTTAGACTGCATTTTGTTATTGGGTTCCTGGATATACCCTGTTAAGAGAAGCTGCAGGATTCAAGGAACTAAGACTTTCCAGTACTCGGCTAAGTTTGGCATATGAACTTCACATGAATTTTACAAGTATTTGTGCAATATATACATTTTTTGTGTAATATGCAATATTTTGTTTGATGATTTTACTTTATGTGTATAATTGTGGCACTTTAAACATGCACCAATTTTATATGTTTTAACTTGATTAGATTGGGTGTTTTATATATACATATATATAATTTTTTTTAGATAGCGTATTATATATTATATTACCAGGTTTTAAGTATTGTTATTAATTTAAGATATTGGGTGTAATTTGCGCTACTTAATTACTTTGGATAGTAATGTGTGAGGTTCCTAAGATTTGCATTTCTAGACAAACCTTTTCAGTTTCTGGTAGCATTGTTGGCGGTGCTTCGATTGAAGGGTGTTGCAGTGACTCCTTATCTGGACGACATTCTAGTTCAGGCTCCATCTTTTCAACTAGCAAACTCCCACACAGTGTCATTGTTGTCTTTTCTGAGCTCCCACGGTTGGAAGGTGAATTTTATGATTGCTAGTATTAAATGGGTCACCTTTTAGTGGGATTATTTAAGCTTAACTGGAGCTTTTTGTATATATTTTAGATTTGAATAGGTTGAACTCAATGGACTTGGGTCTTTTTTCAACCTCATCTACTATGTTACTATGTTAATTCCGGCTGTGGTCATGAACTGACCTTCCTGAATCAAAGGAAGAATGGAACGAATAGTTTCCATCTTGAAAGACGGAACCCTGAGAAACTTGTTTACACTCTTGAGATCTAAAAAAGGTCTGAAAGTTCCCTCCTTTTTGGGAACGATGAAGAGTTTGGAATAAAAACCCAAACCCTGTTCCTGAACCAGAACAGGAATTATCACTCCTATGTCGGAAAGATTCTGAACACAATGTAAGAACGCCTCTCCTTTTATCTGGTTTACAGATAACCTGGAGAGAAGAAACCTGCCTCTGGGAGGAAAATTCTTGAACTCTAGTTTGTAACCCTGGGACACGATATCTACCACCCAGGGATCCTGAACATCTCGAACCCAAGCTTGAGCAAAGAAAGAAAGTCTGCCCCCCACAAGATCCATTCCCAGGTCGGGGGCAGACCCTTCATGCTGATTTTGAGTCAGCAACAGGCATCCTGGACTGCTTCCCCTTATTCCAAGACTGATTTGACTTCCAAGATGGCTTGGACTGTTCCTGCTTGGAGGAAGAAGAGGAAGATTTACCAGAAAAGTTATGAAAGGAATGAAAATTACTCTGCCGACCCTTCTGTTTATTTCTTTTATCCTGAGGAAGAGAATGCCCCTTCCCTCCTGTAATATCAGAAATAATCTTAGCCAAACCTGGCCCAAACAAGGTTTTACCCTTGTAAGGAATAGACAAAAGCTTAGACTTAGAGGACACATCCGCAGACCAGGATTTTAACCATAAAGCTCTGCGAGCTAAAATGGCAAAACCAGAAATTTTGGCTCCCAACTTGATGACATGTAGAGAAGCATCTGCAATAAAGGAATTAGCCAACTTCAAAGCCTTGATTCTATCTTGAATTTCTTCAAGAGGAGTATCTTGCTGAATAAAATCAGACAATGCATCAAACCAATATGCCGCCACACTAGTAACCGTAGCAATACATGCAGCCTGTTGCCAATGATACCCCTGGTGAACATAAATCCTTTTAAGCAAAGCTTCCAACTTCTTATCCATAAGATCTTTAAAGGAACAGCTGTCCTCAATAGGAATAGTGGTCCTCTTGGTCAGAGTGGAAACTGCTCTCTTCACCTTAGGAACCATCTGCCAAGATTCCTTAATAGAATCAGCAATAGGAAACATCTTCCTAAAAATTGGATAAGGGGAAAAAGGAATCCCAGGCTTCTCCCATTCTCGTGCAATAATATCTGAAACACGATCTGATATAGGAAAAACTTCCACCGAGGAAGAGACATCAAAAAACGTATTAAGTTTAGTAGATTTCTTAGTAATAACCATGACTGATGCCTCAGAGCCATCCAAGGTAGCCAAAACCTCCTTGAGTAACAAACGGAGGTGCCCTAGCTTAAACCTAAAGGAAACAATGCATAAACATACAAACTCATGCACACTGTGTTACAAACCACGGAAAAATATAGTACAATGCCTTTAGCTATTTTATGATCAGTATTTGAATATAACACTGTCACTCTCTAACAGTGTAAATATAGCCGGTATATTGTCAGGACTAGAAACCACTACACAGGATACTCCACTTCGGTTATTCTCAGGTATTTAAGCAAATGCATCAAGTGAAAGCAAAACACAAGGTTTGTCACATTTCTCGTTATAGGTGTATATTCACACTTCTTATTACAGGTATAGGATCTTGTATCACTCTTGGTATACAGAAGTAGTGATAATATTCGAAGTCAACCTTCTCAAAAAGTAAATAATGGACAAGCTTGGTTACTCACTGTTATCCGGCCTCACTCATGCAAGATGGCGGAGTTACTGTTGTAAACCGTTTCACCGGACAGCGTTACCTGTGGAAAGCCTGTGACTTATATTTCCTTTGGCAGCAACCTCCAAATGCTGCAATTTTTAACCAATTTTCACCATATGTAGAAATAAAAGTCTTGTGAGAGACAGAGCATTAAATCATTGCAGTAGATTTATTCGAATAAACAAACAGGTGAACACCACTCCACACACACCTCACAGCCACATCCAACGCGTTTCCTGCCGCTAAACGGCACTTCGTCAGGGATATTGACAGCTGCTGTGAACCTCCCTTAAAAAGGCTAAACCCTCGTGTTTAAATTTAAAGGTATAGTACTTTTTCTAAAGCCTTTCATACAAGGGGGTTAAACAAACACATTGTTACAAAAACATAATTTATGTAAGAACTTACCTGATAAATTCATTTCTTTCATATTAGCAAGAGTCCATGAGCTAGTGACGTATGGGATATACATTCCTACCAGGAGGGGCAAAGTTTCCCAAACCTCAAAATGCCTATAAATACACCCCTCACCACACCCACAATTCAGTTTAACGAATAGCCAAGAAGTGGGGTGATAAAAAAGTGCGAAAGCATATAAAATAAGGAATTGGAATAATTGTGCTTTATACAAAATCATAACCACCACAAAAAAAGGGCGGGCCTCATGGACTCTTGCTAATATGAAAGAAATGAATTTATCAGGTAAGTTCTTACATAAATTATGTTTTCTTTCATGTAATTAGCAAGAGTCCATGAGCTAGTGACGTATGGGATAATGACTACCCAAGAAGTGGATCTTTCCACACAAGAGTCACTAGAGAGGGAGGGATAAAATAAAGACAGCCAATTCCTGCTGAAAATAATCCACACCCAAAATAAAGTTTAACGAAAAACATAAGCAGAAGATTCAAACTGAAACCGCTGCCTGAAGTACTTTTCTACCAAAAACTGCTTCAGAAGAAGAAAATACATCAAAATGGTAGAATTTAGTAAAAGTATGCAAAGAGGACCAAGTTCCTGCTTTGCAGATCTGGTCAACCGAAGCTTCATTCCTAAACGCCCAGGAAGTAGAAACTGACCTAGTAGAATGAGCTGTAATTCTCTGAGGCGGAGTTTTACCCGACTCAACATAGGCAAGATGAATTAAAGATTTCAACCAAGATGCCAAAGAAATGGCAGAAGCTTTCTGGCCTTTTCTAGAACCGGAAAAGATAACAAATAGACTAGAAGTCTTACGAAAAGATTTCGTAGCTTCAACATAATATTTCAAAGCTCTAACAACATCCAAAGAATGCAACGATTTCTCCTTAGAATTCTTAGGATTAGGACATAATGAAGGAACCACAATTTCTCTACTAATGTTGTTGGAATTCACAACTTTAGGTAAAAATTCAAAAGAAGTTCGCAACACAGCCTTATCCTGATGAAAAATCAGAAAAGGAGACTCACAAGAAAGAGCAGATAATTCAGAAACTCTTCTGGCAGAAGAGATGGCCAAAAGGAACAAAACTTTCCAAGAAAGAAATTTAATGTCCAATGAATGCATAGGTTCAAACGGATGAGCTTGAAGAGCTCCCAGAACCAAATTCAAACTCCAAGGAGGAGAAATTGACTTAATGACAGGTTTTATACGAACCAAAGCTTGTACAAAACAATGAATATCAGGAAGAATAGCAATCTTTCTGTGAAAAAGAACAGAAAGAGCAGAGATTTGTCCTTTCAAAGAACTTGCGGACAAACCCTTATCTAAACCATCCTGAAGGAACTGTAAAATTCTCGGTATTCTAAAAGAATGCCAGGAAAAATGATGAGAAAGACACCAAGAAATATAAGTCTTCCAGACTCTATAATATATCTCTCGAGATACAGATTTACGAGCCTGTAACATAGTATTAATCACAGAGTCAGAGAAACCTCTTTGACCAAGAATCAAGCGTTCAATCCCCATACCTTTAAATTTAAGGATTTCAGATCCTGATGGAAAAAAGGACCTTGTGACAGAAGGTCTGGTCTTAACGGAAGAGTCCACAGTTGGCAAGAGGCCATCCGGACAAGATCCGCATACCAAAACCTGTGAGGCCATGCCGGAGCTACCAGCAGAACAAACGAGCATTCCTTCAGAATCTTGGAGATTACTCTTGGAAGAAGAACTAGAGGCGGAAAGATATAGGCAGGATGATACTTCCAAGGAAGTGATAATGCATCCACTGCCTCCGCCTGAGGATCCCGGGATCTGGACAGATACCTGGGAAGTTTCTTGTTTAGATGGGACGCCATCAGATCTATTTCTGGAAGTTCCCACATTTGAACAATCTGAAGAAATACATCTGGGTGAAGAGACCATTCGCCCGGATGCAACGTTTGGCGACTGAGATAATCCGCTTCCCAATTGTCTATACCTGGGATATGAACCGCAGAGATTAGACAGGAGCTGGATTCCGCCCAAACCAAAATTCGAGATACTTCTTTCATAGCCAGAGGACTGTGAGTCCCTCCTTGATGATTGATGTATGCCACAGTTGTGACATTGTCTGTCTGAAAACAAATGAACGATTCTCTCTTCAGAAGAGGCCAAAACTGAAGAGCTCTGAAAATTGCACGGAGTTCCAAAATATTGATCGGTAATCTCACCTCCTGAGATTCCCAAACTCCTTGTGCCGTCAGAGATCCCCACACAGCTCCCCAACCTGTGAGACTTGCATCTGTTGAAATTACAGTCCAGGTCGGAAGCACAAAAGAAGCCCCCTGAATTAAACGATGGTGATCTGTCCACCATGTTAGAGAGTGTCGAACAATCGGTTTTAAAGATATTAATTGAGATATCTTCGTGTAATCCTTGCACCATTGCTTCAGCATACAGAGCTGAAGAGGTCGCATGTGAAAACGAGCAAAGGGGATCGCGTCCCATGCAGCAGTCATAAGACCTAGAATTTCCATGCATAAGGCTACCGAAGGGAATGATTGTGACTGAAGGTTTCGACAAGCTGTAATCAACTTTAGACGTCTCTTGTCTGTTAAAGACAGAGTCATGGACACTGAATCCATCTGGAAACCCAGAAAGGTTACCCTTGTCTGAGGAATCAAAGAACTTTTTGGTAAATTGATCCTCCAACCATGATCTTGAAGAAACAACACAAGTCGATTCGTATGAGATTCTGCTAAATGTAAAGACTGAGCAAGTACCAAGATATCGTCCAAATAAGGAAATACCACAATACCCTGTTCTCTGATTACAGACAGCAGGGCACCGAGAACCTTTGTAAAAATTCTTGGAGCTGTAGCTAGGCCAAACGGCAGAGCCACAAACTGGTAATGCTTGTCCAGAAACGAGAATCTCAGGAACTGATAATGATCTGGATGAATCGGAATATGCAGATATGCATCCTGTAAATCTATTGTGGACATATAATTCCCTTGCTGAACAAAAGGTAAGATAGTCCTTACAGTTACCATCTTGAACGTTGGTATCCTTACATAACGATTCAATATTTTTAGATCCAGAACTGGTCTGAAAGAATTCTCCTTCTTTGGTACAATGAAGAGATTTGAATAAAACCCCATCCCCTGTTCCGGAACTGGAACTGGCATAATTACTCCAGTCAACTCTAGATCTGAAACACATTTCAGAAATGCTTGAGCTTTTACTGGATTTACTGGGACACGGGAAAGAAAAAATCTCTTTGCAGGAGGTCTCAACTTGAAACCAATTCTGTACCCTTCTGAAACAATGCTCTGAATCCAAAGATTGTGAACAGAATTGATCCAAATTTCCTTGAAAAAACGTAACCTGTCCCCTACCAGCTGAGCTGGAATGAGGGCCGCACCTTCATGTGGACTTAGAAGCAGGCTTTGCCTTTCTAGCTGGCTTGGATTTATTCCAGACTGGAGATGGTCTCCAAACTGAAACTGCTCCTGAGGATGAAGGATCAGGCTTTTGTTCTTTGTTGAAACGAAAGGAACGAAAACGATTATTAGCCCTATTTTTACCTTTAGATTTTTTATCCTGTGGTAAAAAAGTTCCTTTCCCACCAGTAACAGTTGAAATAATGGAATCCAACTGAGAACCAAATAATTTGTTACCCTGGAAAGAAATGGAAAGTAAAGTTGATTTAGAAGCCATATCAGCATTCCAAGTTTTAAGCCATAAAGCTCTTCTAGCTAAAATAGCTAGAGACATAAACCTGACATCAACTCTGATAATATCAAAAATGGCATCACAGATAAAATTATTAGCATGTTGAAGAAGAATAATAATATCATGAGAATCACGATGTGTTACTTGTTGCGCTAAAGTTTCCAACCAAAAAGTTGAAGCTGCAGCAACATCAGCCAAAGATATAGCAGGTCTAAGAAGATTACCTGAACACAGATAAGCTTTTCTTAGAAAGGACTCAATTTTCCTATCTAGAGGATCCTTAAACGAAGTACCATCTGACGTAGGAATAGTAGTACGTTTAGCAAGGGTAGAAATAGCCCCATCAACTTTAGGGATCTTGTCCCAAAATTCTAATCTGTCAGACGGCACAGGATATAATTGCTTAAAACGTTTAGAAGGAGTAAATGAATTACCCAAATTATCCCATTCTTTGGAAATTACTGCAGAAATAGCATCAGGGACAGGAAAAACTTCTGGAATAACTACAGGAGTTTTAAAAACCTTATTTAAACGTTTAGATTTAGTATCAAGAGGACCAGAATCCTCTATTTCTAAAGCAATTAGGACTTCTTTAAGTAAAGAACGAATAAATTCCATTTTAAATAAATATGAAGATTTATCAGCATCAACCTCTGAGACAGAATCCTCTGAACCAGAAGAATCATCAGAATCAGAATGATGATGTTCAGTTAAAAATTCATCTGTAGGGAGAGAAGTTTTAAAATATTTTTTACGTTTACTAGAAGGAGAAATAACAGACATAGCCTTCTTTATGGATTCAGAAACAAAATCTCTTATATTATCAGGAACATTCTGCACCTTAGATGTTGAAGGAACTGCAACAGGCAATGGTACTTTACTAAAGGAAATATTATCTGCTTTAACAAGTTTGTCATGACAATCAATACAAACAACAGCTGGAGGAATAGCTACCAAAAGTTTACAGCAGATACACTTAGCTTTGGTAGATTCAGCACTTGACAGCGATTTTCCTGTAGTATCTTCTGACTCAGATGCAACGTGAGACATCTTGCAATATGTAAGAGAAAAAACAACATATATATAAAGCAAAATTGATCAAATTCCTTAAATGACAGTTTCAGGATTGGGAAAAAATGCCAAAGAACAAGCTTCTAGCAACCAGAAGCAATAAAAAATGAGACTTAAATAATGTGGAGACAAAAGTGACGCCCATATTTTTTCGCGCCAAATAAGACGCCCACATTATTTGGCGCCTAAATGCTTTTTGGCGCCAAAAATGACGCCACATCCGGATCGCCGACATTTTTGGCGCAAAATAACGTCAAAAAATGACGCAACTTCCGGCGACACGTATGACGCCGGAAACGGAAATAGAATTTTTGCGCCAAAAAAGTCCGCGCCAAAAATGACGCAATAAAATGAAGCATTTTCAGCCCCCGCGAGCCTAACAGCCCACAGGGAAAAAGTCAAATTTTAAGGTAAGAAAAAATGTTAAATTAAAATGCATTATCCCAAATATGAAACTGACTGTCTGAAAATAAGGAAAGTTGAACATTCTGAGTCAAGGCAAATAAATGTTTGAATACATATATTTAGAACTTTATAAACAAAGTGCCCAACCATAGCTAGGAGTGTCACAGAAAATAAGACTTACTTACCCCAGGACACTCATCTACATATAGTAGATAGCCAAACCAGTACTGAAACGAGAATCAGTAGAGGTAATGGTATATATAAGAGTATATCGTCGATTTGAAAAGGGAGGTAAGAGATGAATCTCTACGACCGATAACAGAGAACCTATGAAATAGACCCCGTAGAAGGAGATCACTGCATTCAAATAGGCAATACTCTCCTCACATCCCTCTGACATTCACTGCACGCTGAGAGGAAAACCGGGCTCCAACCTGCTGCGGAGCGCATATCAACGTAGAATCTAGCACAAACTTACTTCACCACCTCCATAGGAGGCAAAGTTTGTAAAAACTGAATTGTGGGTGTGGTGAGGGGTGTATTTATAGGCATTTTGAGGTTTGGGAAACTTTGCCCCTCCTGGTAGGAATGTATATCCCATACGTCACTAGCTCATGGACTCTTGCTAATTACATGAAAGAAATAAAACTATGTAAAATATTCAATACAATGTTGCAATTTGAGCACACTAAAGTTAACACCTAATTTCACATAAATAGGAACTTTTAGCCTCATACAATATAAACAAATAAATAAATGTATGACTCTCTATATATACCATTATATTTTTACAGTTCATGGCTAGTCTATAATTAAATTTATTGGTATGAAAATTAATTACAATTAATACACTCGGCTTTGTCTTAATTCATAATGATGTCAGTATAATGAATATTTGAATAGTATGATACAGAAAAATTAAAAATTGATCTGTTCCAATCTTCAAATATAACATTATTTTATGACTGGACCCACAATGTTAAGATACTATCAATTATTTTAGGCATTAATTCGAATTTCATATTAGTTGCCTATATATAATTTTACATCTGAAATCATATTTATACCCAAAGGACTTCTGGTTTTCAATGTATATATCCAATAGACTTCACTCCTATTTAGGGCTTGAACTCTATTTCCCCCAACATTATATTTTGGTATTAAATCAATAACTTGAACGGAGAAAAGTGTATTGATATATTCCAATTCTTGTTTATCATAATTATCATTTCTTCTGTGTAGTGCAAAGTCCTTTGATACAGGTGTTTTTGGAATATCATTTTCTAAGGAAAGCAAGTGCTCCCTCACTCTATCCTTGAGCATTCTTGTAGTTCTTCCTGTATATTGACTATTACACAGTTTGCATGTGATCAAATATATAACAAATCTTGAGTTACAATCTATATGGTAGTTTATCTTATATGTGTTGCCAGTGACAGTTGAGGTAAAGGTATCACTTTTTTTCATGTAGCTGCAAGATTTACAAGGTATTCCTCCACACTTAAAACTACCATTACATTTTCCTAACCACATTTTATTTTCTGTTTTAGCTTTGTCAGCAAAATTCCGTTTCAGACTATTCTCTATAGTTTCAGATCTTCTAGAGACACATCTAACACCTTTTTCTATGGTTGTTCTTAATTTAGGATCGTTTTTCAACAGTGGAATAAATCTTTTTTTTTTTCACCTGTTTGTTTATTCGAATAAATCTACTGCAATGATTTAATGCTCTGTCTCTCACAAGACATTTATTTCTACATATGGTGAAAATTGGTTAAAGGAAACAATGTCAGGTTCAGAAGAAGCATTTACACTATCAGAATCCGAGATCTCACGCTCAGATGCTACTGAAGTATCTTCCTCCTCAAACTTATGAGAAGAAACACTAGAACAATTGTAACAGAATCAGAAACCTTATACTTCCTCTTACGCTTCCCCTGCAACATAAAAGCAGACAAAGCTTTAGATACTGCCGAGGATATATGGGTAGCCATATCCTGCAAGGAAAAAACCAACCTGAGACAAAACACAGGGCACTGCAGAAGATTGGGACGTATGAGGAGAAAGCTGCGGATTTGCCTGAACAGGAGACTCCTGAACAACATCCGCCCTAGACAATGAAGGCTCAGAATCAAAAAGTCTATCCTTGTAATGTAATGTTCTCTCAATACAAGAGGAACAAAAAGGGATAGGAGGCTCAACATTAGTATTTAAACAGAGAACAAGCAACAGCTTGCATGGCCTCTTGGTCCATCTTATTCCAAAGGAAAAAAACCTTAATCAATAAAAAATTCTAAGTTCAAATCAGAATTTTAATGAAACAAAAAAACGTTACTGTCCCTTTAAATTTTAAACAGACTTTTTTTTTAACTAGAAAATCATTAAATAAACTGCACAATAAATCTTGCAGCAACAATTTTTCACAAAATGAATGCAAAAAGAGACACAAACGTTATAGTCCCTGAAATTCAGACAGAAACTTAAATATAAAAAGAGCAACAGCCCCACAAAAAAGCAACAGGCAACCTCCACACCTCAGCAAGCTCTGCTGAGGTACCTACCTGACCTCCTTGCTGCCGGAAACAAAGTCAGCGATCCGGACCCCCATACAGCCGCACCGGAGAGAACGCTGAACCACCTCTGAGGAGCTATGCAACAGAGCTGCAACATCCAGGAACAACAGGAAACAGCTAAAAAGGGCACCAAAAACATCCTTTCTATCTCAGATAAGCCCGCCTATTGTGGGCGTGGCCTAACAAACCTCCCGGTAGCCATTAATACACAAACAAAAAACATGTACACCAAAGGGAAAACATAATAAACTGAGTCAAACATCCCCAGTGCCTGCAAAACTGCCAAACAATAAACCGTTAACCTAGAAGGCTGAATTAACTGTCAAAGTGCCAAATTCTTCTATATCAAAACAGGGAAAGAAATAGGCACTTACCTCAAAAATCTGTCCGGCAGCAGGACAGCTCACTTGGTATGAGAGGGGCTTCCTACCTCACATGGACCTGTGGAAAAAAGAAAAGGCTGAGTAAACTTACTCAAACTTTCAACCAAGGGCAGCATGAAATTACTTGGGAGGCCCAGTGGGGATTATACCCCACAAGTTCCCAAATGCTTAAAAACCACCACTTGCTCTACTGAAGAGACTGACATGGACTACGGCTAAACCCCAAAGAAAACCAGAGCAAACTTGCTCTGCTTAAAAAATAAACTCTTGATTGAAGAATCAGACACCTAACTTTACCCCTCCTTGCAACTGATACAAGCAAAGAGAATGACTAGGGATTGTGGGTAGGGGGAGTGGTATTTAACAACTTTTGCTGTGGTGCTCTTTGCCTCCTTCTGCTGGTCAGGAGTGATATTCCCAACAGTAATTAAGATGATCTGTGGACTCACCGTGTCATTAGAAAGAAAGTAACAATAATAATGCTCTGCGGTATCAATACCCAGTTTATACACAGTAACAATAATAATGCTCTGTGGTATAAAAGGAAATTTATGCTTACCTGATAAATTGATTTCTTTTACGATACGACGAGTCCACGGATTTCCTCCTTACTTGTGGGATATTATCCTCCTGCTAACAGGAAGTGGCAAAGAGCACCACAGCAGAGCTGTATATATAGCTCCTCCCTTCCCCTCCAGTCATTCGACCGAAGGTTATAGGAAGAGAAAGGAAAAGCTAAAAGGTGCAGAGGTGACTGAAGTTGTAAATAATAAAAAATATAATCTGTCTTAAATTGACAGGGAGGGCCGTGGACTCGTCGTATCGTTGAAGAAATCAGTTTATCAGGTAAGCATAAATTTCCTTTTCTTCTACAAGATACGACAAGTCCACGGATTTCATCCTTACTTGTGGGATACAATACCAAAGCTACAGGACACGGATGAAAGGGAGGGACAAGACAGAGACCTAAACAGAAGGCACCACTGCTTGAAGAACTTTTCTCCCAAAAACAGCTTCAGAAGAAGCAAAAGTATCAATTTGTAAAATTTGGAAAAAGTATGAAGGGACGACCAAGTCACAGCCTTACAAATCTGTTCAACAGAGGCATCGTTTTTAAAAGCCCATGTGGAAGCCACAGCCCTAGTAGAATGAGCCGTAATTCTTTCAGGAGGCTGCAGTCCAGCAGTCTCATAGGCCAGGCGAATGATACTTCTCAACTAAAAAGAAAGAGAGGTAGCCATAGCTTTCTGAACCCTACGCTTTCCAGAATAAACAATGAATAATGAAGATGATTGACGGAAATCCTTAGTTGCCTGTAAATAGAACTTTAAGGCACGGACCACATCCAAGTTATGTAACTGACGCTCCTTCTTAGAAGAAGGATTAGGACACAATGAAGGAACAACAATTTCCTGATTAATATTCTTATTAGAAACAACCTTAGGAAGAAAACCAGGTTTGGTACGTAAAACCACCTTATCAGAATGAAATATGAGATAAGGCGAATCACACTGTAACGCTGAAAGCTCAGAAACTCTTTGAGCAGAAGAAATAGCAACCAAAAACAGAACTTTCCAAGATAACAATTTAATATCTATGGAATGCATAGGTTCAAACGGAACCCCTTGAAGAACTCGAAGAACTAAATTTAAACTCCAGTGAGGAGTAATAGGTCTAAATACAGGCTTAATTCTAGATAGAGCCTGACAAAAAGACTGAACATCTGGCACATCTGCCAAACGTTTGTGAAACAAAATTGACAAAGCAGAAATTTGTCCCTTTAAGGAACTTGCTGATAACCCTTTCTCCAATCCTTCTTGGAGAAAAGATAGAATCCTGGGAATCCTAACCTTACTTCATGAGTAACTCTTGGATTCACACCAATAAATATATTTACACCATATCTGATGATAGATTTTTCTAGTGACAGGTTTTCTAGCCTGTATCAAAGTATTGATGACCGAATCAGAGAATCCTCGCTTAGATAAAATCAAGCATTCAATCTCCACGCAGATCACTAGATCCGCATACCAAGTCCTGCGTGGCCATGCAGGCACTATCAGGATTACTGAAGCTCTCTCCTGTTTGATTCGAGCAATCACGCATGGAAGGAGAGGAAACGGTGGAAACACATAAGCTAGGCTGAACGACCAAGGCACTGCCAAGGCATCTATCAGTTCGGCCTGAGGATCCCTCAACCTGGATCCGTATCTTGGAAGTTTGGCATTCTGTCGAGATGCCATCAGATGCCCCATCTGAGAATCAGTGAGGCAAACACCTCCGGGTGAAGTTCCCACTCGCCCGGATGAAAAGTCTGTCGACTTAGAAAATCCGCTTCGCAGTTCTCTACTCCTGGGATATAAATTGCTGACAGATAACAAGAGTGAGTCTCCGCCCATCAAATTATCTTGGATACTTCTATCATCGCTAAAGAACTTCTTGTTCCCCCCTGATGATTGATATATGCCACAGTCTTGATGTTGTCTGACTGGAATCTGATGAATTTGTTTAAATCCAACTGAGGCCACGACTGATGCGCATTGAATATTGCTCTCAGTTCCAGAATATTGATTGGAAGTAGAGACTCCACCTGAGTCCAAACACCCTGAGCCTTCAGGGAATTCCAGACTGCACCCCAGCCCAGAAGGCTGGTGTCTGTTGTCACTATCACCCACGAGGGTCTGCGGAAACAAGTCCCCTGGGACAGATGATCCGGCGACAACAACCAAAGAAGAGAGTCTCTGGTCTCCTGATCTAGATTTATCTGAGGAGAAAAAACAAAATTAATGCTTACCTGATAAATTTATTTCTCTTGTGGTGTATCCAGTCCACGGATCATCCATTACTTGTGGGATATTCTCCTTCCCAACAGGAAGCTGCAAGAGGATTACCCACAGCAGAGCTGTCTATATAGCTCCTCCCCTAACTGCCACCCCCAGTCATTCAACCGAAGACAAGCAAGAGAAAGGAGAAACTATAGGGTGCAGTGGTGACTGTAGTTTAAAAATAAAAAACACCTGCCTTAAAATGACAGGGCGGGCCGTGGACTGGATACACCACAAGAGAAATAAATTTATCAGGTAAGCATAAATTTGGTTTTCTCTTGTAAGGTGTATCCAGTCCACGGATCATCCATTACTTGTGGGATACCAATACCAAAGCTATATGACACGGATGAAGGGAGGGACAAGGCAGGCGCTTAAACAGAAGGCACCACTGCCTGTAAGACCTTTCTCCCAAAAATAGCCTCCGAAGAAGCAAAAGTATCAAATTTGTAGAATTTAGAAAAAGTATGAAGCGAAGACCAAGTCGCCGCCTTACAAATCTGTTCAACAGAAGCCTCATTCTTAAAAGCCCATGTGGAAGCTACCGCTCTAGTAGAATGAGCTGTAATTCTTTCAGGAGGCTGCTGGCCAGCAGTCTCATAAGCTAAGCATATTATACTTCTTAGCCAAAAAGAAAGAGAAGTTGCCGAAGCCTTTTGGCCTCTCCTCTGTCCAGAGTAGACAACAAACAATGCAGATGTTTGACGAAAATCTTTAGTAGCTTGTAAATAAAACTTTAAAGCACGAACCACGTCAAGATTGTGTAATAGACGTTCCTTCTTTGAAGAAGGATTAGGACACAGTGACGGAACAACAATCTCCTGATTGATATTCTTATTAGATACCACCTTGGGTAGAAAACCAGGTTTGGTACGTAACACTACCTTATCTGCATGGAAAATGAGATAAGGGGAATCACATTGTAAAGCAGATAACTCCGAAACTCTTTAAGCCGAGGGGATAGCTACTAAAAACAGAACTTTCCAAGATAAGAGCTTAATATCTATGGAATGTAAAGGTTCAAACGGAACCCCTTGAAGAACTTTGAGAACTAAATTTAAACTCCATGGCGGAGCAACAGGTTTAAACACAGGCTTGATTCTAACCAAAGCCTGACAAAACGCCTGAACATCTGGAACCTCAGCCAGACGTTTGTGCAAAAGAAAAGACAGAGCAGAAATCTGTCCCTTTAAGGAACTAGCTGACAAACCCTTCTCCAATCCTTCTTGGAGAAAAGATAATATCCTAGGAATCCTGACTTTACTCCATGAGTAACCCTTGGATTCACACCAATGAAGATATTTACACCATATCTTATGATAGATTTTTCTAGTGACAGGTTTTCTAGCCTGTATCAAAGTATTGATGACCGAATCAGAGAATCCTCGCTTAGATAAAATCAAGCGTTCAATCTCCACACAGTCAGCTGCAGAGAAATTAGATTTGGATGTTGGAAAGGACCTTGAATGAGAAGGTCCTGTCTCAAAGGAAGTTTCCACGGTGGCACAGAGGACATGATCACTAGATCCGCATACCAAGTCCTGCGTGGCCATGCAGGCGCTATCAGGATTACTGAAGCTCTCTCCTGTTTGATTCGAGCAATCACAGGTGGAAGGAGAGGAAACGGTGGAAACACATAAGCTAGGCTGAACGACCAAGGCACTGCCAAGGCATCTATCAGTTCGGCCTGAGGATCCCTCAACCTGGATCCGTATCTTGGAAGTTTGGCATTCTGTCGAGATGCCATCAGAACCAATTCCGGTCTGCCCCATCTGAGAATCAGTGAGGCAAACACCTCCAGGTGAAGTTCCCACTCCCCCGGATGAAAAGTCTGTCGACTTAGAAAATCCGCTTCCCAGTTCTCTACTCCTGGGATGTAAATTGCCGACAGATAACAAGAGTGAGTCTCCGCCCATCGAATTATCTTGGATACTTCTATCATCGCTAAAGAACTCCTTGTTCCCCCCTGATGATTGATATATGCCACAGTCGTGATGTTGTCTGACTGGAATCTGATGAATTTGTTCAAATCCAACTGAGGCCACGACTGATGCGCATTGAATATTGCTCTTAGTTCCAGAATATTGATTTAAAGTAGAGACTCCACCTGAGTCCAAACACCCTGAGCCTTCAGGGAATTCCAGACTGCACCCCAGCCCAAAAGGCTGGCGTCCGTTGTCACTGTCACCCACGAGGGTCTGCGGAAACAAGTCCCCTGGGACAGATGATCCGGCAACAACAACCAAAGAAGAGAGTCTCTGGTCTCCTGATCTAGGATCTGGAGGAGATAAAACAAAATTTATGCTTACCTGATAAATTTATTTCTCTTGTGGTATATCCAGTCCACGGATCATCCATTACTTGTGGGATATTCTCCTTCCCAACAGGAAGCTGCAAGAGGATCACCCACAGCAGAGCTGTCTATATAGCTCCTCCCCTAACTGCCACCCCCAGTCATTCGACCGAAGACAAGCAAGAGAAAGGAGAAACTATAGGGTGCAGTGGTGACTGTAGTTTAAAAATAAAAAAACACCTGCCTTAAAATGACAGGGCGGGCCGTGGACTGGATACACCACAAGAGAAATAAATTTATCAGGTAAGCATACATTTTGTTTTCTCTTGTAAGGTGTATCCAGTCCACGGATCATCCATTACTTGTGGGATACCAATACCAAAGCTAAAGTACACGGATGAAGGGAGGGACAAGGCAGGCGCTTAAAAGGAAGGCACCACTGCCTGTAAGACCTTTCTCCCAAAAATAGCCTCCGAAGAAGCAAAAGTATCAAATTTGTAGAATTTAGAAAAAGTATGAAGCGAAGACCAAGTCGCCGCCTTACAAATCTGTTCAACAGAAGCCTCATTCTTAAAAGCCCATGTGGAAGCTACCGCTCTAGTAGAATGAGCTGTAATTCTTTCAGGAGGCTGCTGGCCAGCAGTCTCATAAGCTAAGCGTATTATACTTCTTAGCCAAAAAGAAAGAGAAGTTGCTGAAGCCTTTTGGCCTCTCCTCTGTCCAGAGTAGACAACAAACAATGCAGATGTTTGACGAAAATCTTTAGTAGCTTGTAAATAAAACTTTAAAGCACGAACCACGTCAAGATTGTGTAATAGACGTTCCTTCTTTGAAGAAGGATTAGGACACAGTGACGGAACAACAATCTCCTGATTGATATTCTTATTAGATACCACCTTAGGTAGAAAACCAGGTTTGGTACGTAACACTACCTTATCTGCATGGAAGATCAGATAAGGGGAATCACATTGTAAAGCAGATAACTCCGAAACTCTTCGAGCCGAGGAGATAGCTACTAAAAACAGAACTTTCCAAGATAAGAGCTTAATATCTATGGAATGTAAAGGTTCAAACGGAACCCCTTGAAGAACTTTAAGAACTAAATTTAAACTCCATGGCGGAGCAACAGGTTTAAACACAGGCTAGGGGCGCGATCCGATATACGGCGTAGTTTGCGGCGCAAGCGAGGGAACCCGCGTCGCCCGCAGTTTCGGCTCGCAACTCGAGCTATCCAATATACGGCGCCGTCAGATGCAAACGTGCCGTAAGTCTGATAAACCAGCGATGTCCAGAAATCTGCGTAAGTACAAATTTCTGGCATCGCCAGTGACTTGCGCCACGTTAGAAACTGCCGGCGCCTACAAAACCTGACTAAAGTATGAAATCATTCGCACTGTCTAACACGCCTCCTAAACATAGCCCGACACGTCTAACCCTCTATCCGCTATCCCCCCTCACTATCCTAACAATAAAAAAAGTTATTAACCCCTAAACCGCCGCTCCCGGACCCCGTCGCCACCTAATAAAGTTATTAACCCCTAAACCGCCGCTCCCGGACCCCGCCGCCAGCTATATTAAATCTATAACCCCCTAAAGTGAGCCCCTAACACCACCGCCATCTACCTTACCTACCCCCTAAAGTGAGCCCCTACCCCGCAGCCATCTATTTTAAAATGATTAACCCCTAATTTAATCCCCCTACCCGCCGCCATTTATATTAAATTATTTAACCCCTAAAATACTAAACTATCCCTACAAATAGCCCTGAAAAGGGCTTTTTGCGTGGCATTACCCCAAATTAAACTGCTCTTTTGCCAGCCCTTAAAAGGGCTTTTGGCGGGGCTTTGTCACAAAGTAATCAGCTCTTTTGCCTACAATCTAAATCCCCCTACACCGCTGCCACCTATAATAAATGTATTAACCCCTAATCTAATCCCCCTACACCGCCGCAGCCTATATTAAACACATTAACCCCTAATCTAATCCCCCTACACCGCCGCCAGCTATATTAACCCTAATTATATTAGGGTTAATATAGTTAATATAATTATTATATTATATATATTAACTATATTAACCCTAATTATATTAGGGTTAATATAGTTAATATCGTTATTATATTATATATATATATTAAGTATAATAACCCTATCTAACTCTAACATCCCTAACTAAACTCTTATTAAAGTAAATCTAATATTAATATTATTAATGAAAATATTCCTATTTAAATCTAAATACTTACCTATAAAATAAACCCTAAGATAGCTACAATGTAATTAATAATTACATTGTAGCTATTTTAGGGTTTATATTTATTTTACAGGTAACTTGGTATTTATTTTAACTAGGTACAATAGCTATTAAATAGTTAATAACTATTTCATAGCTACCTAGTTAAAATAATTACCAATTTACCTGTAAAATAAATCCTAACCTAAGTTACAAATACACCTACACTATAATAAATTAAACTCAATAAATTAAATAAACTACAAATATCTAAACTAAAATACAATTAAATACACTAAACTAAATTACAAAAAATACTAAACACTAAATTACAAAAAATAAAAAAAGATTACAACAATTTTAAGCTAATTACACCTATACTAAGCCCCCTAATAAAATAATAAACCCCCAAAATAAAAAAATGCCCTACCCTATTCTAAATTAAACAAGTTCAAAGCTCTTTTACCTTAACAGCCCTTAAAAGGGCCTTTTGCGGGGCATGCCCCAAATAAAACTGCTCTTTTGCCTGAAAAAAAAACCCACAATACCACCCCCCAACATTACAACCCACCACCCACATACCTCTAATCTAACCCAAACCCCCCTTAAATAAACCTAACACTACCCCCCTGAAGATCTCCCTACCTTGTCTTCACCCAACCGGGCTGAACTCCGCATCCGATCCGGGCGATGTCTTTATCCAAGCGGCAAAGAAGAAGTCTTCATCCCGGCGATGTCTTTATCCAAGCGGCAAAGAAGAAGTCTTCATTCTGGCGATGTCTTTATCCAAGCGGCAAAGAAGAAGTCTTCATCCCGGCGATGTCTTTATCCAAGCGGCAGCAAAGTCTTCTTCAATCCGGCAGCATCTTCCATCAAGCGGCATCTTCAATCTTCTTTCTTCGCTCCTCCGACACGGAGCATCCATCCCGGCCGACGACTGAACGACGAATGAGGTACCTTTAAATGACATCATCCAAGATGGCGTCCGTCGAATTCCGATTGGCTGATAGGATTCTATCAGCCAATCGGAATTAAGGTAGAAAAATCTGATTGGCTGATTGAATCAGCCAATCAGATTCAAGTTCAATCCAATTGGCTGAACCAATCAGCCAATTGGATTGAACTTGAATCTGATTGGCTGATTGAATCAGCCAATCAGATTTTTCTACCTTAATTCCGATTGGCTGATAGAATCCTATCAGCCAATCGGAATTCGACGGACGCCATCTTGGATGATGTCATTTAAAGGTACCTCATTCGTCGTTCAGTCGTCGGCCGGGATGGATGCTCCTCGTCGGAGGAGCGAAGAAAGAAGATGCCGCTTGATGGAAGATGCTGCTGGATGGAAGAAGACTTTGCTGCCGCTTGGATAAATACATTGCCGGGATGAAGACATCGCCGGGATGAAGACTTCTTCTTTGCCGCTTGGATAAAGACATCGCCGGAATGAAGACTTCTTCTTTGCCGCTTGGATAAAGACATCGCCGGGATGAAGACTTCTTCTTTGCCGCTTGGATAAAGACATCGCCCGGATCGGATGAGGAGTTCGGCCCAGTTGGGTGAAGACAAGGTAGGGAGATCTTCAGGGGGGTAGTGTTAGGTTTATTTAAGGGGGGTTTGGGTTAGATTAGGGGTATGTGGGTGGTGGGTTGTAATGTTGGGGGGTGGTATTGTGTTTTTTTTTCAGGCAAAAGAGCAGTTTTCTTTGGGGCATGCCCCGCAAAAGGCCCTTTTAAGGGCTGGTAAGGTAAAAGAGCTTTGAACTTGTTTAATTTAGAATAGGGTAGGGCATTTTTTTATTTTGGGGGTTTATTATTTTATTAGGGGGCTTAGAATAGGTGTAATTAGCTTAAAATTGCTGTTTTTTTTGTAATTTAGTGTTTGTTTGTTTTTGTAATTTAGTTTAGTTTATTTAATTGTATTTTTAGATAGATATTTGTAGTTTATTTAATTTATTGATAGTGTAGGTGTATTTGTAACTTAGGTTAGGATTTATTTTACAGGTAATTGGGTAATTATTTTAACTAGGTAGCTATTAAATAGTTAATAACTATTTAATAGCTATTATACCTAGTTAAAATAATTAACAATTTACCTGTAAAATAAATATAAACCCTAACATAGCTACAATGTAATTATTAATTATATTGTAGCTATCTTAGGGTTTATTTTATAGGTAAGTATTTAGATTTAAATAGGAATATTTTAGTTTATAATATGAATTAGATTTATTTAATAAGAATTTAGTTAGGGGTGTTAGGGTTAGATAGAGTTAATATAGTTAATATAAATACTATAGTAACTATATTAACTATATAGGTTAATATAGTTAATATATATAATGTAATAACTATATTAACTATAATATACTTAGGGTTAATATAGATAATATAGCTGGCGGCGGGGTAGGTAGATTAAATTAGGGGTTAATAATTTTAATATAGATGGCGGCGGTGTAAGGGGCTTACATTAGGGGTTAATACTATTAATATAGGTGGCGGCGGTGTAGGGAGGGCAGGTTATAGGGCAAAAGAGCTGTTTACTTTGGGGCAAAGCCCCACAAAAGGCCCTTTTAAGGGCTGGTAATAGAGCTTATTACTTTAGGGATATTAGATTAGGGGTTAATAATATTAATATAGCTGGCGGCGGTATAGGGGGATTAGATTAGGGGTTAATAATTTTTATATAGGTGGCGGCGGTGTAAGGGGTCAGATTAGGGGATAGATAAGGTAGATGGCGGCGGTGTAAGGGGTTCACATTAGGGTATAGATAAGGTAGATGGCGGCGGTTTTAGGGGTTCACATTAGGGGATAGATCAGTTAGATGGTGGCGGTTTTAGGGGCTCACAGTAGGGGGTTAGTTTATGTAGATGGCGGCGGGGTCTGGGAGCGGCGGTTTAGGGGTTAATAACTTTATTAGGGATTGCGGTGGGGGATCGCGGTTGACAGGTAGATAGACATTGCGCATGCGTTAGGTGTTAGGTTTTATTTAGCAGCTAGTTTAGGGAGTTACGGGGCTCCAATAGTCAGCGTAAGGCTTCTTATGGCTGGTTTTTGTGGCGAGGTGAAAATGGAGTAAGATTTCTCCATTTTCGCCACGTAAGTCCTTATGCTGTATATTGGATACCAAACTGCGCTGGTTTGGTATACCTGTCTATGGCCCAAAAAACTAAGGGCAACGCCAGAAATATACGCGCGTAACTTCTAAGTTACGCCGTATATAGGATACCAAACCAGCGCAAATATTGGCGTCACCAGCTTTTGCGGGTGACGATTTTTATCGGATCGGGCCCCTGATTCTAACCAAAGCCTGACAAAACGCCTGAACATCTGGAACCTCAGCCAGACGTTTGTGCAAAAGAATAGACGGAGCAGAAATCTGTCCCTTTAAGGAACTAGCTGACAAACCCTTCTCCAATCCTTCTTGGAGAAAAGATAATATCCTAGGAATCCTGACTTTACTCCATGAGTAACCCTTGGATTCACACTAATGAAGATATTTACACCATATCTTATGATAGATTTTCCTGGTGACAGGCTTTCGCGCCTGTATTAAGGTATCAATGACCGACTCGGAGAAACCACACTTTGATAAAATCAAGCGTTCAATCTCCAAGCAGTCAGACGCAGAGAAATTAGATTTGGATGGTTGAAAGGACCCTGAAGTAGAAGGTCCTGTCTCAGCGGCAGAGTCCATGGTGGAAAGGATGACATGTCCACCAGATCTGCATACCAAGTCCTGCGTGGCCACGCAGGTGCTATGAAAATCAATGAAGCTCTTTCCTGCTTGATCTTGGCAATCAGACGAGGGAGCAGAGGAAACGGTGGAAACACATAAGCCAGGTTGAAGGACCAAGGCGCTGCTAGAGCATCTATCAGTGCTGCCTTGGGATCCCTGGACCTGGATCCGTAACAAGGAAGCTTGGCGTTCTGACGAGACGCCATGAGATCCAGTTCTGGTTTGCCCCAAAGTTGAATCAACTGCGCAAACACTTCCGGATGGAGTTCCCACTCCCCCGGATGAAAAGTCTGTCAATTTAGAAAATCTGCCTCCCAGTTCTCTACTCCTGATATATGAATAGCTGTTATAAGGCAAGAGTGAACCTCTGCCCATAGAATTATCTTTGAAACCTCCAACATTGCTAGGGAACTCCTTGTTCCCCCTTGATGGTTGATGTAGGCTAGATTCGTGATATTGTCCGACTGAAATCTGATGAACCTGACCGCAGCAAGCTGAGGCCAAGCCTGAAGAGCATTGAATATCGCTCTTAGTTCCACAATGTTTATCGGAAGAAGTGCCTCTTCCTGAGCCCACGAGCCCTGAGCCTTCATGGAGTTCCAGACTGCACCCCAGCCCAAAAGGCTGGCATCTGTCGTTACTATTGTCCAATCTGGCCTGTGGAAGGTGATACCCTTGGACAGATGGACCCGAGATAGCCACCAGAGAAGAGAATCCCTGGTCTCTTGATCCAGATTTAGTAGAGGGGACAAATCTGTGTAATCCCCATTCCACTGACTGAGCATGCAGAGTTGCAGCGGTCTGAGATGTAGGCGGGCAAACGGTAATAGGTCCATTGCCGCTACAATTAAGCCGATTACCTCCATACATTGAGCCACTGAAGGGCGAGAAGTAGAATAAAGAACACGGCAGGAATTTAAAAGTTTTGACAACCTGGCCTCTGTCAGGTAAATCTTCATTTCTACAGAATCTATCAGAGTTCCTAGGAAGGAAACTCTTGTGAGAGGGGATAGAGAACTCTTTTCTTCGTTCACTTTCCACCCATGAGACCTCAGGAATGCCAGCACAATGTCCGTATGAGACCTGGCGATTTGAAAATTCGAAGCCTGTATCAGAATGTCGTCCAGGTAAGGGGCTACTGCTATACCCCGCGGCCTTAGGACCGCCAGGAGTGACCCCAGAACCTTTGTAAAGATTCTTGGTGCCGTAGCTAACCCAAAGGGAAGAGCTACAAACTGGTAATGCCTGTCTAGGAAGGCAAACCTGAGAAACCGATGATGATCTCTGTGTATCGGAATGTGGAGATAAGCATCCTTTAAGTCCACGGTAGTCATATATTGACCCTCCTGGATCATAGGTAGGATGTTTCGAATAGTCTCCATCTTGAAGGATGGGACCCTGAGAAATTTGTTTAGAATCTTGAGATCTAAGATTGGTCTGAAGGCTCCCTCTTTCTTGGGAACTACAAACAGATTGGAATAGAAGCCTTGCCCCTGTTCCTCCTTTGGAACTGGGTGGATCACTCCCATAACTAGGAGGTCTTGAACACAATGTAAGAATGCCTCTCTCTTTATTTGGTTTGCAGATAATTGTGAGAGATGAAATCTTCCTTTTGGGGAAGAAGCTTTGAAGTCCAGAAGATATCCCTGGGACACAATTTCCAACGACCAGGGATCCTGGACATCTTTTGCCCAAGTCTGGGTGAAGAGAGAAAGTCTGCCCCCTACTAGATCCGTTACCGGATCGGGGGCTAATCTTGCATGCTGTCTTAGAGGCAGCAGCAGGTTTTTTGGCCTGCTTTCCTTTGTTCCAAGCCTGGTTAGGTCTCCAGACCGGCTTGGACTGGGCAAAATTTCCCCTTTTTTTGTATTAGAGGAAGTTGAAGCTGCGCCACTCTTGAAGTTTCGAAAGGCACGAAAATTAGTCTGTTTGGTCCTTAATTTGTTGGACCTATCCTGAGGAAGGGCGTGACCTTTTCCTCCAGTAATATCAGAAATGATCTCCTTCAGTCCAGGCCCGAATAGGGTCTACCCCTTGAAGGGAATGTTGAGAAGCTTAGACTTTGAAGTAACGTCAGCTGACCAGGATTTAAGCCATGCTGTCTATGGTATAGATAGGAGCGCCAAAGGAGGCAAGGTCTAGTGTGTGGTCGTTGTGTAATGATATATTAGGGGACTGCCTAGGCAGGTGCTGTGTGGATATTGAGTTGTCCTCAAAAGCTCCGGAAACTGATAACCAAAGATGTGGAATAGATATAATATAAAATATAAATAATACAATTTATTACAATATGGGTAAGCATGGATCCATGGTACATAAAAACAAATTAATACAGTGTAAAATATGTACAACAAAAAAGGAAGTACAACCAAGGTTATAAGGCCAAGAGGAAGGGTGAGACCCTGCCAAAGGGGGGACCCAAACTTGGTCAATCTAACATGTATCTATAAAACAAGTAAGCTTAAAAACAGATGTAAATATAAAACAAGTAAGCTTAAAAACAGATGTAAACGCTGTGTAAGTTAGGGTCGGTCATGAGGTTACTGTATACCTCCAAATGCTGTCGTATTAACCTTAGTGGGGTGAAGACTTAAAGGTAAAATACAGTTATGGAAGTACTCTTATGTGTAAGGTGCAAACTATGCAGTGTTTAAATGATATTACATAGAGGGGCCTAAGAAAATCAAATAGGTGGAAAAATATAAGTAAAAAAATAATGCCTAATGTGTACACAAACTAGTGCTGTACAAAAAGGTGACAATATAAATACAAATGAAATACACTTAAACGGTGCTGTTCTAATCAACAGTGGTGTATATAAAAATATAAAATGTGAAAATCCTGAAAAAAGGAAACAAAAAATGTGATCACAAAGCAAAACAAAACTATTGTCCTGATTGTGTCCCAAATCTGTGCAGAAAAATTCCAAATAAGTCCAGGAAATGTTCAAAAAACAAATAAAACAGGTGATGCCTTTATAATAATCCAATCAAAGTAAGTGTCCAGCAATAGGAACCATTTCCAATCAAAGTAAGTGTCCAGCAATAGCCATAACGCCCTACGTGCCTGAATAGCAAAACCTGAGTTCTTAGCCGTGTGGTTAAATGAACAACGGCGTCAGAAACAAATGAATTGGCTAACTTAAGAGCTTTAAGCTTGTCAAGGATATCATCCAATGGAGTTTCTACCTGTAGAGCCTCTTCTAGAGACTCAAACCAGAAGGCCGCAGCAGCAATGCATGCAAGAGGCTGGAGAATAAAACCTTGTTGAATAAACATTTTCTTAAGGTAACCCTCTAACTTTTTATCCATTGGATCTAGGAAAGCACAACTGTCCTCGACTGGGATAGTTGTTCGCTTAGCTAGGGTAGAGACTGCTCCCTCCACCTTAGGGACTGTTTGCCACAAGTCCCGTGTAGCGGCATCTGTTTAAAAACAGGAGGGGGCAAGAGGGGGAGAGAACGGTACACCTGGTCTATCCCATTCCTTAGTAATAATTTCTGAAAACCTGTTAGGTATCGGAAAAACATCAGTGTAAACAGGCACTGCATAGTATTTATCCAATCTACACAGTTTCTCTGGGACTATAATGGTGTCACAGTCATCCAGAGTAGCTAAAACCTCCCTGAGCAATACACGGAGGTGTTCAAGCTTAAATTTAAATGTAGACATATCAGAATCAGGTTGAAGTATCTTCCCTGAGTCAGAAAAATCCCCCACAGATAGAAGCTCTCCTTCTGCACATTGTGAGGGTATATCAGACATAGCTACTAAAGCGTCAGAGAGCTCTGTATTTTTCCTAGCCCCAGAGCTGTCTCGCTTTCCTTGTAACCCTGGTAGTTTGGACAATACCGCTGTAAGGGTATGATCCATAACTGCCGCCATGTCTTGTAAGGTAAACGCTATGGGCGCGCTAGATGTACTTGGCGTCCCTTGAGCGGGAGTTATAGGTTCTGACACGTGGGGAGAGTTAGTCGGCATAACTTCCCCCTTGTCAATTTCCTCTGGTGATAAATCTTTTAAAGCCAGAATATGATCTTTATAACTTATAGTAAGATCAGTGCATTTGGTACACATTCTAAGAGGGTGTTCCACAATGGCTTCTAAACATAATGAACAAGGAGTTTCCTCTATGTCAGACATGTTTAACAGACTAGTAATGAGACCAGCAAGCTTTGAAAACACTTTAATTAATGTTAAAAAGCAGAATATAAAAAACGGTACTGTGCCTTTAAGGGAAAAAAACAAACACAAAAACTGCAAAACAGTGAAAAAAGCAGTTAACTCTATGAAAATTTAACAGTGTATGTATGAGGGTAAAATTGCACCCACTTGCAAATGGATGATTAACCCCTCAGGCTCAAAAACGAAGCAAAAAAAACGGTAAAACCGTTATAACAGTCACAGGCAAACTGCCACAGCTCTACTGTGGCTCCTACCTTCCCATAAAACGACTTTTGTAGGCACAAAAACCCTTTACAGAGGTCCAATATGTCAGGGGACTCCTTCAGGGAAGCTGGATGTCTCAGAGAGTAAAACTACTGAGCAATTAGAGAGTGAAAATAGGCCCCTCCCACCATGCACTCAAAGTCAGAGGGCCTAAAAAAACTACTCCTAGGAGTCAAATAACAGCCATGTGGAAAAACTAGGCCCCAAAGAAAGATTTATCACCCTTAGTAAAAAACGTTCTTTATAAATCCTGTAAACGTTTAACATACTAAGCCATAAGAGCAAGTAACATGAATATTACCCTTTACTGCAAGCATGATGCCAGTCGTTATTAAATCACTGCAATCAGGCTTACCTTAAATATATCAGGCACTGTCAGCATTTTCTAGACTTCTTTATCATCTGTCTAGAAAAAAATATACTGAACATACCTCAAGGCAGTTAATTCTGCAGGCCGTTCCCCCAGCTGAAGTTTTCCCATACTCTTCCGTTATGTGTGAGAACAGCAGTGGATCTTAGTTATAACCTGCTAAGATCATCAAAAACCTCAGGCAAAACTCTTCTTCTAATTTCTGCCTGAGGTAAAAACAGTACAACGCCGGTACCATTTAAAAATAACAAACTTTTGATTGAAGATAAACTACACTAAGTCACCACATCTCTCTAGCTACTTCCCTTGTCGAGAGCTGCAAGAGAATGACTGGGGGTGGCAGTTAGGGGAGGAGCTATATAGACAGCTCTGCTGTGGGTGATCCTCTTGCAGCTTCCTGTTGGGAAGGAGAATATCCCACAAGTAATGGATGATCCGTGGACTGGATACACCTTACAAGAGAAATCCGCATAATCCCCATTCCACTGACCGAGCATGCACAGCTGCAATGGTATGAGATGAAAGCGAGCAAAGGGAATGATATCCATTGCCGCTACCATTAATCCAATTACCTCCATACACTGGAGGAATGGACTGAAGTGTTCGGCAAGTATTTAGAATCTTTGATTTCCTGACCTCCGTCAGGAATATTTTCATGTCTACTGAGTCTATCAGAGTTCCCAAGAAGGGAACCCTTGTCTGTGGAACTAGTGAACTCTTCTCTATGTTCTCCTTCCAACCGTGAGTTCTCAGGAAAGACAACACTGTGTCCGTGTGAGATTTTGTCAGTTGATAAGTTGACGCCTGGATCAGAATATCGTCCAGATAAGGCGCCACTGCTATGCCTCGCGGTCTGAGAACCACCAGAAGTGACCTTAGAACCATTGTGAAGAATCTGGGTGCTGTGGCCAACCCGAAGGGAAGAGCCACAAACTGATAATGTTTGTCCAGGAAGGCAAACCTTAGAAACTGATGATGATCCTTGTGAATAGGAATATGAAGGTAAGCATCCTTCAAATCCACGGTAGTCATATATTGACCCTCCTGGATCATTGGTAAGATTGTTCGTATAGTCTTCATCGTGAACGATCGGACTCTGAGAAACTTTTTTAGACACTTGAGGTCTAAAATGGGTCTGAAAGTTCCCTCTTTTATGGGAACCACGAAAAGATTTGAGTAAAACCCCTGTCCCTGTTCCGGTTTTGGGACGGGACAAATTACTCCCATGGTATAAAGGTCTTTTACACAGTGTAAGAACGCCTCTGTTTTTATCTGGTCTACAGATAATCTTGAAAAATGAAATCTCTCTCTTGGGAGAAAATCCTTGAATTCCAGTTGATACCCGTGGGTCACAATTTCCAGCGCCCAGGGGTCCTGAACATCTCTTGCCCAAGCCTGAGCAAAGAAAGAAAGTCTGCCCCCTACTAGATCTGGTCCTGAATTGGGGACCGCCCCTTCATGCTGTCTTTGTAGCAGCAGCGGGCTTCTTGGATTGTTTACCTTTATTCCAAGTCTGGTTGATTCTCCAGACTGACTTAGATTGGGCAAAATTCCCTTCCTGCTTTGTGGAGGAAGAGGAAGCAGAGGGTCCTACTTTATAATTCCAAAAGGAGCGAACATTATTTTGTTTACCCCTCATCTTAACAGACTTATCCTGAGGTAGGGCATGCCCTTTGCCTCCAGTAATGTCAGAAATGATTTCCTTCAATTCAGGCCCGAAAAGGGTCTTACCTTTAAAGGGAATAGCTAAAAGCTTAGTTTTTGATGACACTTCAGCAGACCAAGATTTGAGCCATAACGCTCTACGCGCTAGAATAGCAAATCCTGCATTTTTCGCTGCTAATTTAGCAATTTGAAAGGCAGCATCAGTAATGAAAGAATTAGCTAGCTTAAGAGCCTTAATTCTATCCAAAATGTCATCTAATGGAGTCTCAACCTTTAGAGACTCTTCCAGAGCCTCAAACCAAAAAGCTGCTGCAGTAGTTACTGGAACAATGCAGGCCGTAGGTTGTAAAAGAAAACCCTGATTAATAAATAATTTCTTTAGAAGACCCTCTAACTTTTTATCCATAGGGTCTTTGAAAGCACAACTGTCCTCGATGGGTATAGTTGTACGCTTAGCCAGGGTAGATATAGCTCCCTCTACCTTAGGGACCGTTTGCCACGAGTCCCGATTGGTGTCTGATATGGGAAACATTTTCTTAAAATTAGGAGGGGGAGAAAATGGTATACCTGGTCTATCCCATTCCTTTTTTATAATTTCCGAAATTCTTTTAGGAACCGGAAAAACATCAGTGTAAGTAGGCACCTCTAGATATTTATCCATCTTACACAATTTCTCTGGTGGTATCACAATAGGGTCACAATCATCCAGAGTCGCTAAAACCTCCCGAAGTAACAGGCGGAGGTGTTCAAGCTTAAATTTAAAGGACATAACGTCCGAATCTGTCTGAGGTAACACATTCCCTGAGTCTGAAAGCTCTCCCTCAGACAGCAATTCCCTGACCCCCAACTCAGAACACTGTGAGGGTACATCGGAAATAGCCAATAAAGCATCAGAGGATTCAGTATTCACATTAATACCTGACCTACTGCATTTACCCTGTAACACTGGTAATTTAGATAATACCTCTATAAGGGTAGTTGACATAACTGCAGCCATCTCCTGCAGAGTAAAGGAATTAGACGCACTAGAGGTACTTGGCGTTGCTTGTGTGGGCGTTAAAGGTTGTGACACTTGGGGAGAATTGGATGGCATATCCTGATTCTCTTCAGACTGAGAATCATCCTTAGGCACACTTTCTTGACCTAAAATATGCTTTTTACAATGTAAGGCCCTTTCAGTACAAGAGGTACACAATGTAAGAGGGGGTTCCACAATAGCGTCTAAACACATAGAACAATGAGATTCCTCAATGTCAGACATATTGAACAGACTAGTAATAACCACAGAAGTCGTTAAAACACTATTTATTGCTTTAAATAAATTTTTGAAAAACGTGTACTGCGCCTTTAAGGGATAAAAAGCGCACAGTTTCTCCAAAACTGGTTTAAGAACGTTAATTTGCCTTAAAAATTAACTGAAACCTATTAATGGCTCCAAAAATTATTGCACCCCACTAGTAAGGGGAGAAATTAACCTGTAAAGTTAACTTAAATAATAATAATGTAAATTTTCACAAAAATACCCTCTACCCCATTCCCTTACAGGGAAATAAATGCCAGCCAGCTCTGATATACCAAGTCTCCTCAGAAATAAAAGACTGAACATACCTCATTGCTGCTTGTAGCATGAAACCGGTCTCCACACTGAAGATTTCTCTTGCACTATCTTCAGAAATTCTGTGGGAACCAACATGGATTTTAGTTACAGCTGCTAAGATCATCAACCTCAGGGCAGAAATCTTCTTCCATATACCCCTGAGGAAAATAGTACTCACCGGTACCATTTAAAATAAAAAACTTCTTGACTGAGCAGGTAATAAATATTCCTATCCCTCTTGAGGTACAGGTCTTGCTCTTTAACCACTTCCCCAAGATTAAGTGTAAGTTAAGACTGGCATTATTGACAATAATGGTTAATACAGCTAAAAGATTAATACCATTACACTGGAAAAGTCTGGACCTCCCCACTACAGAGGTCTGGAGGCATAAAGTCACTCATAATCTAATGTTAGAAAAATACCATTATACACAAACATATAGACAGGACGACTATCACTCAATGCAATTCCTGTGGGAAGAATATCTGAATGGGATCCCTGCTAATAGCTAGACCAGGTATCATATGCACAAACAGTCAAGACACAAGTCCTTATTTAGACGTAGCCTGCCTTATGTAAGTTGAATGTCTGTTAGACCCCCCATAGCACATGTCTGTTTGGACCCCTTAATCACAAGGTTAAGATAAATATTTTGGGTTAAGGCCGATACTCTGGTACGATAGTAGTCTTTGTAGTCTATATATGCATTCAATAATATATATTGCACTATGATGTAGAAAAATCTTTTCCACTATTGTATGTTCAAAAATTGTATACACAGTTTACTGACATGCCTAAGATATATATGACTACCGACTGTATGCAAAATTATCTTCTTCAATAAAATTGTTAAAAAAAAAAAAAAAAACTTCTTGATTGAAGAAACTAAAACTAACAGCTCACTTTACCTCTTCCTAGTATAACACAGGCAAAGTGAATGATTGGGGTGGAGGGGAAGGGAGGAGCTATATATACAGCTCTGCTGTGGTGCTCTTTGCCACTTCCTGTTAGCAGGAGGATAATATCCCACAAGGATGAAATCCGTGGACTCGTCGTATCTTGTAGAACAAATACTCAGGTATCGCACAGTAAAAATAATAATCTCTGTAGTATAAATACCCAGGTAACACACCGTAACAATAATGCTCTGTCTTATAAATACCCAGTAACAATAATAATGTTCAGTGGTATCAATACCCAGATATGTCCCGCTGTCTCATAGGCTAAGCGAATAATGCTCCTTAACCAGAAAAATAAGGAAGTGGAAGAGGCCCTCTGCCCCCAGCGCTTCCCAGAATACACCACAAATAAAGACGAATTATGTCTGAATTCTTTTGTGGCCTGAAGATAGAACTTCAAGGCTCGAACCACGTCCAAATTATGAAGCAACCTTTCCTTTGAAGAAGAAGGGTTAGGACACAGGGAAGGAACTACTATCTCCTGATTGATGTTACAATTCGACACAACCTTGGGAAGAAATCCCAACCCAGTGCGAAGAACAGCCTTATCGGCGTGAAAAATCAGGTAAGGAGGCTCACATTGCAAGGCCGCTAACTCACAGACTCTGTGTGCTGATGCAATAGCCAGTAGGAATAGAACCTTCCAGGAAAGAATTTTAATGTCAAGCGAATGCATAGGCTCAAACGGAGCCCTCTGCAAAATCTTAAGTACCAAGTTAAAGCTCAGGCCTGATCCTAGACAGAGCCTGAACAAAGGACTGAATATCAGGAAGCTCTGCAAGCTTCTTGTGTAAAAGTACATATAAAGCTGAAATCTGTCCCTTTAAGGAACTGGCGGCAAGTTCCCTCTCCAACCCATCCTGGAGGAAGGACAGGATCCTGGATACCCTAACCTTGTGCCAGAGATATCTACGTTTCTCACACCAAGAAAAGTAGGTCCTCCACACCTTATGATAGATGCGATGAGTGACCGGCTTCCTGGCTTGAATGAGAGTATCAATCATCTTCTCAGAAAACCCTCTCTTGGATAGGACTAAGCGTTCAATCTCCACGCAGTAAGCCTCAGAGAATCGAGATTTTGATGTAGAAAGGGACCCTGAACTAGCAGATCTCTGCGACAGGGTAACCTCCAATGACATCCCCACCAGATCCGCAAACCACATCCTTCGCGGCCACGACGGAGCAATTAGCATAGCCGAAGCTTGCTCCTGCTTGATGCGGGCCACTACTCGAGGCAGAAGTGGAAACAGTGGAAATACGTAGACTAGGTTGAACTTCCAAGGCACCGCTAAGGCATCTATTAGCCATCTGCTGCAGATCTCCGCAAACACCTCAGGATGGAGAGACCATTCCCCTAGATGAAACGATTGTCTGCTGAGAAAATAAGCTTCCCAGGTGTCCACACCCGGAATGTGGATTGCTGAAAGCGAACAGTTGTGGGTCTCCACCAAATCCAGAATCCGAGATACTTCCCTCATGGCTAGGGAGCTTCTTGTTCCCCCCTGATGGTCGACGTAAGCCACCGTGGTAATGTTGTCTGACTGGAATCTGATGAATCGGGACGACCCCAGAAGGGGCCAAGACATCAGAGCATTGAAGATCGCTCGAAGTTCCAGAATATTGTTCAGGAGAATCGACTCCTCTCGAGTCCACCTGCCCTGTGCCTTCCTGGCACCCCAAATAGCTCCCCATCCTGACAGACTTGCGTCCGTGGTCACAATCTTCCAGGATGGTCTCAAGAAGGATGTCCCCTGGGCCAGTTGGCCTGGACAGATCCACCAAGAGAGAGATTCAAGTGAAAGCAAACAGGAGGGGTATCCGGAACACGGTCAAACTGCTGGTCCGTGCAACTGAAAAAAATAAATGGTGATCTGCTTCCTAGAGGACCTGGAGTGCCGTAGCAGCAGTGGATCCGGCCGCAAAGATACAAAGAAGGGCACACAAGGGAGCAGGTACTACACAGTTGGTTGAATATAAAAATATGCAATTTATTGAAAAATCATTAAAACATTGCCCCCAGACTGGGGTAGTCACATATACAAGACAAGTCTTACACCCCCTGGTAGCGCTTAATCATAGTCTATGATCCACCAAGAGAGAGATTTCCTCGTTCGGTTGTCCAAAGATATCTGTTGGGATATGTCTGAGTGAACGCCGTTCCATTGTCTCAACATGCACAACTGAAGAGGTCTGAGATGGAACCCGGCGTATGGAATCACTTCTATGCTGGATACCATGAGCCCAATCACCTCCATACACTGGGCCACAGATGGTCTTACGGAAGTCTGAAGGGCAAGACAGCTAGACGCAATCTTGCAACGTCTCTGATCTGTCAGGAAAATCCTCATGGATATGGAATCTATTATTGTGCCCAGGAATTCCACTCTGTTGCTGGTAACCAGGGAACTCTTTCCTACGTTTATCTTACATCCATGAGAACGAAGGAGAAGAAGAAGAGCCATTGAATGATCCTCTGCAAGACTGCAGCACGTAGCCTAGACCAGGATGTTGTCCAGATATAGATGTTGCCACTGCAATACCTCTGGCTCTCGCTACTGCGAACAGCACTCCCAGAACCTTCATAAAGACTCTTGGGGCAGTCGCCAGGCCGAATGGCAGGGCCACAAACTGGAAGTGTTGGTCCAGAAATGCAAATCTTAGGGACCTGAAGTGATCTTTGTGGATTGGCACATGAAGGTAAGCATCCTTCAAATCTATTGTAGTCATGAACTGTCCCTCTTGAACCAAGGACAGGATAGACCTGATTGTCTCCATCTTAAGAGATGGGACCGACAGAAATTTGTTTGGGCACTTTAGGTCCAGAATCAGACGAAACGTGCCCTCCTTCTTTGGGACCATGAAAAGGTTTGAATAATACCCCAGACCTCTTTCTGCCAGAGGTACTGGTACGATTACCCCGAGAGAGGAGAGATCCCTCACGCAATCTAGAAAGGCATCTCTCTTCTCTGGTCTTGATGATAGGTTTGACAGGAGGAATCTGCCCCTGGGCGGATGGGTCTTGAATCCTATCCTGTAACCCTGGGTGATGACCTCCAAAACCCAAGAGTCCTGAACGTTTCTCAACCAAGCCTTCGTAAAAAGAGATAGTCTGCCCCCTACGTGATCCGGAGCCGGATTGGGGGCCGTTTTGTCTCGGCAGGCTTCTTGCTCTGCTTGGCATTGTTCCAAGATTGAGCTGGCTTCCAAGATCCCTTGGACTGCTCGGATTTCGCAGCAGGCTGCTGGCGCTGGGACTTGCCCGAATGAAAGGGACGAAAAGTAGACCCCTTAGGCTTATTTCTGACACTTCTCTGCCATCCTCCTGTGACGAAAGGCAAAGAATGACTGGGGGATGAGGGGAGCGGGGGAGGTGTTTAAGCCTTTGGCTGGGGTGTCTTTGCCGCCTCCTGGTGGCCAGGTTCTCATTTCCCACAAGTAATAAATCAAGCCGTGGACTCTCCTCCCATTAAGAAGGAAAATAATGTTTTGTGGTTTTCATACCCAGGTATCACACAGAAACGATAATAATGTTCTGTGGTTTCAATACCTAGGTAACACACAGTAACAATAATAATGCTCTGTGGTATCAATACCCAGTAACAATAATAATGTTCTTTGGTATAAACACCCAGATAACACACAGTAACATTAATAACGCTCTGTGGTGTCAATACCCAGATAACAGTAACAATAATAATGCTCTGTAGCAACAATTTACAGGTAACATACAGTAACATTAATAATGCTCTGAAGTATCAATACCGAGGTAATACACAGTAACAATAATAATGTTCTGTGGTATAAATACCCAGGTTACACACAGTAACAATAATAATGCTATGTGGTATCAATACCCAGTAACAATAATAATGTTTTGTGGTTTTCATACCCAGGTATCACACAGTAACAAAATAATGTTCAGTGGTATCAATACCCAGGTAACACACAGTAACAATAATAGTGCTCTGTGGTATCAATACCCAGTAACAATAATAATGCTATTTGGTATCAATACCCAGGTAACACACAGTAATAATAATGCTCTGTGATATTAATGCCCAGGTAAAACACAGTAACAGTAATAATGTTCTGTGGTATCAATATGAGAAAAAGGAGAGGAAGCAGAGCAATATCCAAATATATAAGACGTAACTTTTATTGAATCCATGTATAATACTTTAAAAGTCCATAATCACACCACCAATGTTAAAAAACAAAAAATGAAAAACAGCTGTGAAGGTTAAAGGGACACTGAACCCAATTTTTTTCTTTCGTGATTCTTTCTAATTTACTCCTATTATCAATTTTTCTTCGTTTTCTTGCTATCTTTATTTGAAAAAGAAATTATTTAAGCTTTTTTGGGGATTCAGATCTCTGGACAGCACTTTTTTATTGGTGGATGAATTTATCCACCAATCAGCAAGGACAACCCAGGTTGTTCACTAAAATGGGCCGGCATCTAAACTTAAATTCTTGCATTTAAAATAAAGATACCAAGAGAATAAAGAAAATTTGATAATAGGAGTAAATTAGAAAGTTGCTTAAAATGTCATGCTCTATCTGAATAATGAAAGAAAAAATTTGGGTACAGTGTCCCTTTAAGCTTACGCGTTTCAGCTAAAAAGCCGTAGTCATAGCTATCCTTCAGTTTAAAGTTGTTTCTGAAGGAGTTCCCTGACTCAAAACATTTTTCGCTGAACTGTAGTATCAATACCCAGACTAAACACACTAACAATAATAATGTTCTGTAGTATCAATAACCAGGTAACACACACACACTAACAATAATAATGTTCTGTAGTATCAATAACCAGGTAACACACACACACTAATAATAATGTTCTATAGTATCAATAACCAGGTAACACACACACACTAATAATAATGTTCTGTAGTATCAATAACCAGGTAACACACACACACTAACAATAATAATGTTCTGTAGTATCAATAACCAGGTAACACACACACACTAACAATAATAATGTTCTGTAGTATCAATAACCAGGTAACACACACACACTAATAATAATGTTCTATAGTATCAATAACCAGGTAACACACACACACTAATAATAATGTTCTGTAGTATCAATAACCAGGTAACACACACACACTAACAATAATAATGTTCTGTAGTATCAATAACCAGGTAACACACACACACTAACAATAATAATGTTCTGTAGTATCATTAACCAGGTAACACACACACACACACTAACAATAATAATGTTCTGTAGTATCAATAACCAGGTAACACACACACACTAATAATAATGTTCTATAGTATCAATAACCAGGTAACACACACACACTAATAATAATGTTCTGTAGTATCAATAACCAGGTAACACACACACACTAATAATAATGTTCTGTAGTATCAATAACCAGGTAAAGCACACACACTAATAATAATGTTCTGTAGTATCAATAACCAGGTAACACACACACACTAACAATAATAATGTTCTGTAGTATCAATAACCAGGTAACACACACACACACTAACAATAATAATGTTCTGTAGTATCAATAACCAGGTAACACACACACTAACAATAATAATGTTCTGTAGTATCAATAACCAGCTAACACACACACACTAACAATAATAATGTTCTGTAGTATCAATAACCAGGTAACACACACACACACTAACAATAATAATGTTCTGTAGTATCAATAACCAGGTAACACACACACACTAGCAATAATAATGTTCTGTAGTATCAATAACCAGGTAACACACACACACTAACAATAATAATGTTCTGTAGTATCAATAACCAGGTAACACACACACACTAACAATAATAATGTTCTGTAGTATCATTAACCAGGTAACACACACACACACACTAACAATAATAATGTTCTGTAGTATCAATAACCAGGTAACACACACACACTAATAATAATGTTCTATAGTATCAATAACCAGGTAACACACACACACTAATAATAATGTTCTGTAGTATCAATAACCAGGTAACACACACACACTAATAATAATGTTCTGTAGTATCAATAACCAGGTAAAGCACACACACTAATAATAATGTTCTGTAGTATCAATAACCAGGTAACACACACACACTAACAATAATAATGTTCTGTAGTATCAATAACCAGGTAACACACACACACACTAACAATAATAATGTTCTGTAGTATCAATAACCAGGTAACACACACACTAACAATAATAATGTTCTGTAGTATCAATAACCAGCTAACACACACACACTAACAATAATAATGTTCTGTAGTATCAATAACCAGGTAACACACACACACACTAACAATAATAATGTTCTGTAGTATCAATAACCAGGTAACACACACACACTAGCAATAATAATGTTCTGTAGTATCAATAACCAGGTAACACACACACACTAACAATAATAATGTTCTGTAGTATCAATAACCAGGTAACACACACACACTAACAATAATAATGTTCTGTAGTATCAATAACCAGGTAACACACACACACTAACAATAATAATGTTCTGTAGTATCAATAACCAGGTAACACACACACACTAACAATAATAATGTTCTGTAGTATCAATAACCAGGTAACACACACACACTAACAATAATAATGTTCTGTAGTATCAATAACCAGGTAACACACACACTAACAATAATAATGTTCTGTAGTATCAATAACCAGGTAACACACACACACTAACAATAATAATGTTCTGTAGTATCAATAACCAGGTAACACACACACACACACACAATAACAATAATAATGTTCTGTAGTATCAATAACCAGGTAACACACACACACTAACAATAATAATGTTCTGCAGTATCAATAACCAGGTAACACACACACACTAACAATAATAATGTTCTGTAGTATCAATAACCAGGTAACACACACACACACACTAACAATAATAATGATCTGTGCTATTAATACCCAGGTAACACACATTAACAATAATAATGCTCTGTGGTATCAATACCCAGGTAACACACAGTAACAATAATAATGTTCTGTAGTATCAATAACCAGGTAACACACACACTAACAATAATAATGATCTGCGCTATTAATACCCAGGTAACGCATAGTAACAATAATAATGATCTGCACTATTAATACTCAGGTAACACACAGTAACAATAATAATAATCTGCACTATTAATACTCAGGTAACACACAGTAACAAGAATAATGTTCTGTAGTATTAATACCCAGGTAACACACACTAACAATAACAATCTGTGTTATTAATACCCAGGTAACACACAGTAACAATAATAATGCTCTGAAGTATCAATATCCAGGTAACAGAAAGTAAGACTAATAATGCTCTGTGGTATGAATACCCAGGTAACACACAGAACAATAATAATGTTCTTTAGTATCAATACCCAGCTAAAACACAGTGATAATAATGCTTTGTGGTATGAATACCCAGGTAAAACACAGTGATAATAATGCTTTGTGGTATGAATACCTAGGTAACACAGCAACAATAATAATGTTCTGTAGTATCAATACCCAGGTAACACACAGTGATAATAATGCTTTGTGGTATGAATACCCAGGTAACAGATCAACAATAATAATGTTCTGTAGTATCAATACCCAGGTAACACACAGTAATAATAATGCTCTGTGGTATTAATACCCAGGTAACACTCAGTAAGAAGAATAATGCCCTGTAGTATCAATACCCAGGTAACACACAGTAAGAGACACACATCTCTACTCAGCATCACACCTACCTCACAGATATCTCATTGTCTGGAGCAGACACAGTGACATGAGATCCCCACTAGCATTGGTCACAAGTAACCCAGAATCACCATATGACCCTGTGACCACTAAGGTCATCTTTCTATCACCCCCTTGTTGAGCCTCTATTTAATATTCTTTGTATGCAGTTGTTGTGTCTATATAATCTATGGGGGAGGTCAGTCTTTGTGTTGAAGCATATATAAAACTTTGGAGAAGTTGTTTTGCAAGTCTCTTTATTTCACAGCACAAATATGACACAGAGCATGATATATACAGTGCTATAAATATCCTGTACAATTTATACACTAGGAGCCCCCATCTGCCCACTAGAATGGTCTCAAATGAAGGAGTGAGCCTGACCTGAGGCACAATACCGTGCCCCTAGCTTTGTATTTGTGCAAACATCATATCACTGTCATATGAAGCTATATATATATATACACATACACACAGGACACAAACTGGACGCTGAGCAGATGGATGGCGAGGGAAGGTAGGTGGCATCCTGAGAAACACAGAGAACCTTGTCATACAGAAATAAAATGGCTGCCAGAGCCACGTCAGAGGGTTTAGAATCCAGAGGTAAAACATTGTTGGGTGCTTAGCTTCAATGTACATAAGTCACTACTTGATGGCGTCTGAAATCTGTTTCAGGGGTAACAGACACAGAATCTACAGGCCAGGGGAAGAGCTGCGGTCATCACTGGGACAGCCATGTTGGACTAGGATATCTGCACACTCTGTACTCCCCGCTCTGCGAGCATAATAAAGTGGAGTCAGGCCATGGGCATCACAGGACTTCACATCCACTCCATACTGTGGAGAGAAAGAAGAAGTGAGAAAGTAAAAGGAAATAGTTAATGACTCACACAACAAGTCTTACAACTTATGAGAGGTCTGAATGGATGGATGGTAGAATGGTGCATAGAACAGATGAAGGGATGGTCATGAAAAGAGATAGATGAATTATGAAAAGTGGATGTGTATGATGGGATGGTGTATGGGACTTGGAAAATGTTTCATGGAATGATGGGAGATGGCAATGGATGATGAGATGATGTATGTGACATAGGGGAGGTGGGAATAGAAGGTGGGACGGTGCATCAGTGACATTATTCATGTAGGCAAAGTGGTAATAGAAGGTGGGACAGTGCATCAGTGACAGGATTCATGTAGGGGAGGTGGGAATAGAAGGTGCTCCCCTTGAAAAGTCCAGCAGACTTGACTAGATCCACACACAGGTCGGCCTGGGCTGTCCGGGGAGCTATCCTAACTCAGTTTGCTGGAAAAGTCAGTCAGCATTCCCATTGCTTTTTCCCGGTCGATATTGGATAGTGAAGTTGAAGGGCTGCAAGGCTAAACTCCACCGCTACAGGCGTCCATTGTTCCCAGAGACTGGGTTGAGCCAAACCAGGGGGTTGTGGTCCATGAGAACGGTAAAGCCCATCCGTAGAAGCAGGGCTGTAGTTTTTTAAGGGCCAACACCAGGGCCAGGCATTCTTTTTCCACCGCCACGTAGCCCACCTCACTGGCAAAAGCTTCCTACTGATGTAGACTATGGAGTGGTCATGCCCTTTATCGTCCAGCTGGCTCAGCACTGCTCCCAACCTGAACGGTTGGGTTAGGAGAGGCCAGGATAGGGGCAGAAATCAAGGCTGTCTTAAGGCTTTGGAATATGGCCTCACATTCTGTAGTTGGGGACAAACTTGCTGTAGCACTCGGCGCTCCCTAGGAAAGCTAAGACCTGGGTTTTGGTCCTGGGGGTTGGCCAGTTCGCGACTGCCTCAATCTTGGCTGGCTCCGGCCTGTGCTTCCCACAGCCTACTTGGTGTCCAAGTTACTGGACCTCCAAGTGTCCTATCATACATTTGTCCGGCTTAAGGGTCAGACCGGTGGCCCTGATGCGGTCTAGAACGATGCTTAGGTGGACCAAATCTCCTCCCAGGTGTCACTGTAGACCGCAATATCGCCCAGGTATGCGCAGGCATAATCCTGGAGGCCCTCCAGGAGGTGGATCTACCATCCTCTAGAAGGTCGCTGGAGCATTCTTCATCCCAAACGGCATGACCTTAAACTTGTATAGGCCGAATGGGGTGATGAATGCAGACTTTGGAATTGACTCCGGGTCCAGGGGGATCTGCCAGTATCCCTTGCAGAGGTCTAGGGTGGTCAGCAAGTTGCCGCGGGCGATGCAATCTAGAAAGTGATCGACCCGGGGCATAGGGTGGGCATCGGTGGTGGTTCCGTCATTGAGCCTACAGTAGTCTATGCAGAACCGGTTGGTCCCGTCCCGTTTGCGTACCAGTACCCCGGGGATGCATGCATGTCCAGCATTTCCCTGAGCTTGCTGCGCATATTCTCCCTAACTGCCTCGGGCACCCGGTACGTCAGCTGTCACAGGGGCGCCTGTCCCAGGGTCTCCACTCGGTGCACCACTACTGTGGTGTACCCAGGGGTAGTGGAGAACATGTCTTGCCGCTTCCCTAGGACCTGGCTGATTTGCTCCCTCTGCCTAGTCCCTAGCCTCTCATCTAACTGTATGTCACCTATGCCTGGGGGCATCCTATTTTGCCCAGGGGGAGCTCCAGCATGGGGAGAGTCCTCCATGCCCAGAGAACATATGGCGGCTACGTCCTCTGACCTTTCCTGGTATGCCTTCAGCATGTTCACATGAAAGGTAATGCGGACCCAGTCATCTGAGAATTTGGCTATCAGATAGGGCGTGTCATTAAGCTGTTCTACCACTTGATAGGGTCCCTGCCAGGAAGCCTGTAGCTTGTCTGTTTTGACAGGATTCAGGGCCAGGGCCTTCTGCCCTACTTCTAGGGTCCGGTTACGAGCATTCCGGTCGTACCACCGCTTCTGCCTACCTTGAACGACCTGAAGGTTCTCTCGCACCCTCTCGGTGAGGTCCTTCAGTCGGTCCCTGAATTCCAGGATGTACCCCACAATGGAGTGTCCTTCCTACCCAACTGATCCTTCCCAGTGGGCTCTCAATAGGTCTAGGGGCCCCTAACCCTCCGGCCATATACTAGTTCAAAGGGGGAGAGAACCCAGCAGATTCCTGGGGCACCTCTCGGTATGCAAACAGGAGGTGCGGCAGGTATCTCTCCCAGTCTTTGTGAGAGTCCGAGAACGTCCTAAGCAACTGCTTCAGGGTCCCTTTGAACTTCTCACACAACCCATTAGTCTGGGGGTGGTATGGAGCACTCTGCAGGGGATTTATCCCACAGAGCCTCCATAGCTGCCGGGTGAGCTCAGCAATGAACTGGGTTCCTTGGTCTGAGATCACTTCCCGGGGAAGACCTACCCTGGCAAATATCGGGAGCAGCGCATCTGCCACTGTCTCTGCCTGGATATTGGACAGGGGGATTGCCTCCGGGTAACAAGTGGCTTAATCTACTATTGTCAGTATATAATTTTTCCCGGAGGACCCCAGATGCCACAAACCAAAAAGCGGCATGATCCGCTACTGGGGACCGGAGTTACAGCCTAGGAAAAATGTGGAGTAGGGGGTGTCCAAAACCTCTGGTTCATAAGGGAGCTCCCTTCCGGCAATCACCCCACCTCTAGTCCTTTCTGGGGGCTACAAATCCCCAAAAGAGTGGAGCTCTGGGGCTAGGGGCCGCTGGAGCGACCTGGGGTAAAGGTCAGCTCTTCGGTGAAGATGTAAAGATCACAAAACAAGCAAAACCAACCATCTGGGAGATTGCAAATGCCCTGAAAAGGCAAAATCCAGTGTGAAAATGGAGGGGCTGGGTAGTAGGGGTTTAGCCTTGCCGGCCTGGTATCCGTGACAACAACCATGAGGAATATGAGGTCAACAGCATTACAGACTTTTGTATGTACAGGGGTCGCGTAAGTATTTGGTTCACTGGAGGGGTTACGGTCCGGAAGAGCGTTCATGGGTTCCCTCCTTTAAAGCCTTCAGTGCCCGTTTCCCCAATAAGCCTTTTGTCCTCCCCTGGGGGAGGGGTCAATTAGGGGAGGTTACTGTCAGGGTTTCGCCCTGCTTTTGTTTGCTATTTGCTGCTGGCTGACATTTTTACTTACCTGTCTCTCTCCGAGTCTGCTGCAGAGTGTGTAACGCTGCTCACTCCCCTAGGCGCCCTCTTATGGCCAAACTGGAGAACATCATCAGTGAGAGACATGTTGCAGTCCCAGAATTATGATGTCATCATTCCCTATTTAAGTGCCTACGTTCAGTATGCCTTTGCCCTTGCGTTGTCTCAGACTTCTTTGTGAGTTCTAGTTCCTGTTTATTACTTTTGGACTCCTTATAATTTTTTGTTCTTATTAATAAAGGTCTGATTATTTTTGCATTTCACGTCTCTGTCTGATTCCTAATACCCTGACAGGATGGGACGATGATATATAGATGACAGGATTAGCACATGGGTTGTGGGATTGGATGAGAGGATGATGTATAGATGACATGATTAGCACAGGGGAGGTGGGATTGGATGAGAGGATGATGTATAGATGACATGATTAGCACAGGGGAGGTGGGATTGGATGGGGTGAGACAAGAATGGATAGAAACATGAAGCATGACAGATGGGAGCTTATGGTGGAAGGTTTTAAGAGGTTGGAAGAAATTACAGAGATAATCTATCAGATACATTTATATCGCTCTTCTTCACTTTTTGTCACTCAATACCTATAGTACAATTTTGTAATGTTCTCATGTCAGTCCCCTTCACACTACTGCTACATCCAATCTTACCCTAAAGCTCCAGCTATCTATTCCTAATGATAGTCACATGTTCTTTAACAATACAAGACTTTCATGCCTTTTAACATATCTCAAATACCACTACAAATTTTCCAGTTTGTTGCTTCTTCATTTTTTTGCGTTCCCTTCCCCAGTGTCTCACCCAGATGAGAAGCTGTGTCAGCACCACGTTAGCCATAGCAGCAGAGAGGTGAAGTGCTGAACGTCCATCCCCATCTCCGTAGGTCTCGTTTACTTCCTCCTTAGTGCCATGAGCAAGCAGAGTGACCACCACTCGCAGATCATCCTCAACCACTGCCCGGAGGAGCTGCTGTCCAAGTGGAACATCTGATGCTGGAAGTGGGCAAAGGAAAAGTTTCTGCTCATACTTTGCACGAATCCATCTCTCCTTCTCCTCCCTGCAACACACAGTGGTGGGTATTGTGAGAAACAGGGCACACAAAGATATTTTGCATTACAAAATCACTGTAGCATTGCACATCAGGAGTCATACAGGCATCATGGATTATGTGACTCATATAGGTATTTTGGGTAATAAGCGTAAATTATGTTTTTGTGTCTTACCTAATAAATTAATTTCCTTCATAAAGGTGAGAGTCCACGATCCATTACTCCTAGGAATTACTCTTCCCTGCTACTAGGAGGAAGCAAAGATTCCCAAACCCCAAGAACTCTATAAAACCCCTCCTACCTCACAGGTGAACTAGTCTGACATATAGCCAAGCAAAAGAGGTAGGAAAGGAAATAAGAGCAAAATTATAGAAGCAAGGGAAAAAGATAAACCAACACCAGAAAAAAAGGGTGGGGTCTCGTGGACTCTCGCCACCCTGAAAGAAATTAATTTATCAGGTAAGCATACATTATGTTTTCTTTAAGGTGGTAAGTGTACACGATCGATTAATCCTGGAAACTTATACCCAAGCTGTGGAGTCCATGAGTAATGATAAAGGGCAGGATAAAAGAACATTTTTTTTTCACAGAGAAACTAAATCTACAACCCCAATAGAACCCAAAGAAACAATAGGGTAAATTATTTCTCTTTTTTTTTTCAATTAAAATGACTGACAGGAACAAACTGACTGAAGAACTTTTCCTACCAAAGGCTGCCAAATGGTAAAATTTAGTAACAGTATGCAAAGAAGACCAAGGAGCTGCCTTGCAAATTTGGTCAACAGAAGCCTCATTCTTAAAAGTCCAATAAGTGGCATCTGATATGGAAGAATGAGCAGAAATCCGTTTAGGTGGAGGCAGTCTCACCTCCAAGTAGCTTTCCTGAAACCAGAGAAGTAAACAAACTAGATGTATGTATGAAATCCTTAGAACACAGGTTTTCAAAGTCTTATGCGGTGGGCCTCCCCTCTGATGAAATTTACAAGACAGCCCACCCCCTCCTTAAGAGATGTTACTTTATTTTTTGCTCTTTAAAGAAAATTGTAATATTTATTTTAAAATTTAATTTGGGGAATTTATATTTGACCCAAGTTTCACCCTCAGCTTTAAAAAGTGTTTTACATCTTGTGTTAAATGCAAGTTACATTTCTAGACAACAAACGCAAATGTCATATTCAGCTATAAAAACATGATCTTTGTTTTGCCAAAGTCATCTGTTGCTTGTTGTTTCCATTTGATAGTGCTAAGTGTCACTGCTCCTGCACCTCCCCTTATATGTTCTAGCGCCCCCCTGGGGAGGCCAGTCTCACACTTAGAAAACCATTGCCTTAGAAGAACCTACATAGTACTTAAAGGCTCTTACAATATCCAAGTTATAAAGAAGCCTCTCCGAAGAGCTCTTAGGATTAGGACCTAAAGAAGGGAAAACAATTTCCCGACATTAACCGAAGACACAAGCTTAAAAAGTCAAATTTAGTCCACATAAACTGCCTTATCCTGATGAAAAATAAGATGATGGTCACACGAAAAATACTCTGGAACTCTTGCAGAAGAAATCGCTAACAGAAACAAAACCTTCCAAGAAAAAACATAATTTATGTAAGAACTTACCTGATAAATTCATTTCTTTCATATTAGCAAGAGTCCATGAGCTAGTGACGTATGGGATATACATTCCTACCAGGAGGGGCAAAGTTTCCCAAACCTCAAAATGCCTACAAATACACCCCTCACCACACCCACAAATCAGTTTAACGAATAGCCAAGAAGTGGGGTGATAAAAAAGTGTGAAAGCATAAAAAATAAGGAATTGGAATAATTGTGCTTTATCCAAAAAATTCATAACCACCACAAAAAAGGGTGGGCCTCATGGACTCTTGCTAATATGAAAGAAATGAATTTATCAGGTAAGTTCTTACATAAATTATGTTTTCTTTCATGTAATTAGCAAGAGTCCATGAGCTAGTGACGTATGGGATAATAAATACCCAAGATGTGGAGCTTCCACGCAAGAGTCACTAGAGAGGGAGGGATAAAATAAAGACAGAAAATTCCGCTGAAAAAATAATCCACACCCCAAAATAAAGTTTATATCTTATAATGAAAAAAACTGAAATTATAAGCAGAAGAATCAAACTGAAACAGCTGCCTGAAGTACTTTTCTACCAAAAACCGCTTCAGAAGAAGAAAACACATCAAAATGGTAGCATTTAGTAAAAGTATGCAAAGAAGACCAAGTGGCGGCTTTGCAAATCTGATCAACCGAAGCTTCATTCCTAAACGCCCAGGAAGTAGAAACTGACCTAGTAGAATGAGCTGTAATCGTTTGAGGCGGAGTTTTACCCGACTCGACATAAGCATAATGAATCAAAGATTTTAACCAAGATGCCAAAGAAATGGCAGAGGCCTTCTGACCTTTCCTAGAACCGGAAAAGATAACAAATAGACTAGAAGTCTTTCGGAAATTCTTATTAGCTTCAACATAATATTTCAAAGCTCTAACTACATTCAAAGAATGCAACGATCTTTCCTTAGAATTCTTAGGATTAGGACATAATGAAGGAACCACAATTTCTCTACTAATGTTGTTAGAGTTCACAACTTTAGGTAAAAATTTAAATGAAGTTCGCAACACCGCCTTATCCTGATGAAAAATCAGAAAAGGAGATTCACAAGAAAGAGCAGATAACTCTGAAACTCTTCTAGCAGAAGAGATGGCCAAAAGGAACAGGACTTTCCAAGAAAGTAATTTAATGTCCAGAGAATGCATAGGTTCAAACGGAGGAGCTTGTAAAGCCCCCAGAACCAAATTCAAACTCCAAGGAGGAGAGATTGACTTAATGACAGGTTTGATACGAACCAAAGCCTGAACAAAACAATGAATATCAGGAAGATTAGCAATCTTTCTGTGAAACAACACAGAAAGAGCAGAAATTTGTCCTTTCAAAGAACTTGCAGACAAACCTTTATCCAGACCATCCTGAAGAAATTGTAAAATTCTAGGAATTCTAAAAAAATGCCAGGAAAAATGATGAGAAGAGCACCAAGAGATGTAAGTCTTCCAGACTCGATAATATATCTTCCTAGATACAGTTTTACGAGCCTGTAACATAGTATTAATTACGGAGTCAGAGAAACCTCTATGACTGAGAATCAAGCGTTCAATCTCCATACCTTCAAATTTAAGGATTTGAGATCCTGATGGAAAAAAGGACCTTGCGATAGAAGGTCTGGTCTTAACGGAAGAGTCCATGGTTGGCAAGTAGCCATCTGAACAAGATCCGCATACCAAAACCTGTGAGGCCATGCTGGAGCCACCAGCAGAACAAACGAACGCTCCTTTAGAATCTATGAAATCACTCTTGGAAGAAGAACTAGAGGCGGAAAGATATAGGCAGGATGATACTTCCAAGGAAGAGACAATGCATCCACTGCTTCCGCCTGAGGATCCCTGGATCTGGACAGATACCTGGGAAGCTTCTTGTTTAGATGAGAAGCCATCAGATCTATTTCTGGAAGTCCCCAGAATTGAACAATCTGAAGAAATACTTCTGGGTGAAGAGACCATTCGCCCGGATGTAATGTTTGGCGACTGAGATAATCCGCTTCCCAATTGTCTATACCTGGGATGTGAACCGCAGAAATTAGACAGGAGCTGGATTCCGCCCATACAAGTATTCGAGATACTTCTTTCATAGCCAGAGGACTGTGAGTCCCTCCTTGATGATTGACATATGCCACGGTTGTGACATTGTCCGTCTGAAAACAAATGAACGACTCTCTCTTTAGAAGAGGCCACGATTGAAGAGCTCTGAAAATCGCACGGAGTTCCAAAATGTTGATTGGTAATCTCGCCTCCTGAGATTCCCAAACCCCCTGTGCTGTCAGAGACCCCCATACAGCTCCCCAACCTGTCAGACTTGCATCTGTTGAGATCACAGTCCAGGTTGGAGGAAAAAAAGAAGCCCCCTGAACTAAACGATGGTGGTCTGTCCACCACGTCAGAGAGTGTCGTACATTCGGTTTTAAAGATATTAATTGTGATATCTTTGTATAATCCCTGCACCACTGGTTCAGCATACAGAGCTGAAGAGGTCGCATGTGAAAACGAGCAAAGGGGATCGCGTCCAATGCAGCAGTCATAAGACCTAGAATTTCCATGCATAAGGCTACCGAAGGGAATGATTGAGACTGAAGGTTTCGACAAGCTGAAACCAATTTCAGACGTCTCTTGTCCGTTAACAACAGAGTCATGGACACTGAATCTATCTGGAAACCTAAAAAAACCTAAAAAGGTTACCCTTGTCTGAGGAATCAACAAACTCTTTGGTAAATTGATCCTCCAACCATGTTCTTGAAGAAATGATACAAGTCGATTCGTATGAGATTCTGCTAAATGTGAAGACTGAGCAAGTACCAAGATATCGTCCAAATAAGGAAATACCACAATACCCTGTTCTCTGATTACAGATAGTAGGGCACCGAGAACCTTTGAAAAAATCCTTGGAGCTGTTGCTAGGCCAAACGGCAGAGCCACAAACTGGTAATGCTTGTCTAGAAAAGAGAATCTCAGAAACTGAAAGTGATCTGGATGAATCGAAATATGCAGATATGCATCCTGTAAATCTATTGTGGACATATAATGCCCTTGCTGAACAAAAGGCAGAATAGTCCTTATAGTTACCATTTTGAATGTTGGTATTCTTACATAACGATTCAATATTTTTAAATCCAGTACTGGTCTGAAGGAATTCTCCTTCTTTGGTACAATGAATAGATTTGAGTAGAACCCCAGACCTTGTTCCAGAACTGGAACAGGCACAATTACTCCAGCCAACTCTAGATCTGAAACACATTTCAGAAACGCTTGAGCCTTCACTGGATTTATTGGAACGCGAGAAAGAAAAAATCTTCTTGCAGGAGGCCTTATCTTGAAACCTATTCTGTACCCTTGAGAAACAATGTTCTGAATCCAAAGACTGAATCGAATCGATCCAAATTTCTTTGAAAAATCGTAATCTGCCCCCTACCAGCTGCGCTGGAATGAGGGCCGCACCTTCATGTGGACTTGGGAGCTGGCTTTGGCTTTCTAAAAGGCTTGGATTAATTCCAGACTGGAGATGGTTTCCAAACTGATACCGTTCCTGTAGGGGAAGGATCAGGCTTTTGTTCCTTATTGTGACGAAAGGAACGAAAACGATTAGCAGCCCTATATTTACCTTTGGATTTTTTATCCTGTGGTAAAAAAGTTCCTTTCCCCCCAGTAACAGTTGAAATAATAGAATCCAACTGTGAACCAAACAATTTATTACCTTGGAAAGAAAGGGAAAGCAAAGTTGACTTAGAAGACATATCAGCATTCCAAGTTTTAAGCCATAAAGCTCTTCTAGCTAAAATAGCTAAAGACATATACCTGACATCAACCCTAATGATGTCAAAGATGGCATAACAAATAAAGTTATTAGCATGTTGAAGAAGATTAACAATGCTATGAGTATTATGATCTGTTACTTGTTGTGCTAAAGCCTCCAACCAGAAAGTTGAAGCTGCAGCAACATCCGCCAAAGATATAGCAGGCCTAAGAAGATTACCTGAACATAAATAAGCTTTTCTTAGAAAGGATTCAATTTTCCTATCTAAAGGATCCTTAAAGGAAGTACTATCTGCCGTAGGAATAGTAGTACGTTTAGCAAGAGTAGAGATAGCCCCATCAACCTTAGGGATTTTGTCCCAAAACTCTAATCTGTCAGATGGCACAGGATATAATTTCTTAAACCGTTTAGGAGGAGTAAATGAATTACCCAGATTATTCCATTCCCTGGAAATTACTTCAGAAATAGCATCAGGGATGGGAAAAACCTCCGGAATAACTACAGGAGGTTTAAAAAACGTATTTAAATGTTTAGATTTAGTATCAAGAGGACCAGATTCCTCTATTTCTAATGCAATTAAGACTTCTTTAAGTAAAGAACGAATACATTCCATTTTAAATAAATAACATAATTTATGCTTACCTGATAAATTTATTTCTCTTGTAGTGTATCCAGTCCACGGATCATCCATTACTTGTGGGATATTCTCCTTCCCAACAGGAAGTTGCAAGAGGATCACCCACAGCAGAGCTGCTATATAGCTCCTCCCCTAACTGCCATATCCAGTCATTCGACCGAAACAAGCCGAGAAAGGAGAAACCATAGGGTGCAGTGGTGACTGAAGTTTAATTAAAATTTAGACCTGCCTTAAAAGGACAGGGCGGGCCGTGGACTGGATACACTACAAGAGAAATAAATTTATCAGGTAAGTATAAATTATGTTTTCTCTTGTTAAGTGTATCCAGTCCATGGATCATCCATTACTTGTGGGATACCAATACCAAAGCTTAAGTACACGGATGATGGGAGGGACAAGGCAGGAACTTAAACGGAAGGAACCACTGCCTGTAGAACCTTTCTCCCAAAAACAGCCTCCGAAGAAGCAAAAGTATCAAATTTGTAAAATTTTGAAAAGGTATGAAGCGAAGACCAAGTCGCAGCCTTGCAAATCTGTTCAACAGAGGCCTCATTTTTAAAGGCCCAGGTGGAAGCCACAGCTCTAGTAGAATGAGCTGTAATTCTTTCAGGGGGCTGCTGTCCAGCAGTCTCATATGCTAAACGGATTATACTCCGAAGCCAAAAAGAAAGAGAGGTTGCCGAGGCCTTTTGACCTCTCCTCTATCCAGAGTAAATAACAAACAGGTGAGATGTTTGGCGAAAATCTTTAGTAGCCTGCAAGTAAAACTTCAATGCACTGACTATGTCTAGATTATGCAAAAAGACGTTCCTTCTTTGAAGAAGGATTAGGGCATAATGATGGAACAATAATCTCTTGATTGAAACCACCTTAGGTAAAAACCCAGGTTTTGTACGCAGAACTACTTTATCTGAATGAAAGATCAGATAAGGAGAATCACAATGTAAGGCAGATAACTCCGAGACTCTTCGAGCCGAGGAAATAGCCATCAGAAAAATAACTTTCCATGATAGAAGTTTGATATCAATAGAATGAAGGGGTTCAAACGGAACCCCTTGAAGAACATTAAGAACCAAGTTTAAGCTCCATGGGGGAGCAACAGGTTTAAACACAGGCTTAATTCTAACTAAAGCCTGACATAATGCCTGAACGTCTGGAACTTCTGCCAGACGCTTGTGTAAAAGAATAGACAGAGCAGAAATCTGTCCCTTTAAAGAACTAGCTGATAGTCCTTTGTCCAAACCCTCTTGGAGGAAGGACAATATCCTAGGAATCCTAACCCTACTCCATGAGTAATTCTTGGATTCACACCAATGAAGATATTTACGCCAAATCTTGTGGTAAATTTTGCTGGTGACAGGCTTTCGTGCCTGTATTAAGGTATCAATTACTGACTCGGAGAAGCCACGCTTTGATAGGATCAAGCGTTCAATCTCCATGCAGTCAGTCTCAGAGAAAGTAGATTCGGATGATTGAAAGGACCTTGTATTAGAAGGTCTTGTCTCAGAGGCAGAGTCCATGGTGGAAAGGATGACATGTCCACTAGGTCTGCATACCAGGTCCTGCGTGGCCACGCAGGCGCTATCAATATCACTGATGCTCTCTCCTGTTTGATTTTGGCAATCAGACGAGGGAGCAGAGGAAACGGTGGAAACACATAGGCCAGGTTGAAGAACCAAGGCGCTGCTAGAGCATCTATCAGTGCCGCTTCTGGGTCCCTGGACCTGGATCCGTAACAAGGAAGCTTGGCGTTCTGGCGAGACGCCATGAGATCCAGTTCTGGTTTGCCCCAACGGAGAACCAATTGAGCAAACACCTCCGGATGGAGTTCCCACTCCCCCGGACGAAGAGTCTGACGACTTAGAAAATCTGCCTCCCAGTTCTCTACCCCTGGGATATGGATCGCTGATAGGTGGCAAGAGTGAGTCTCTGCCCAGCGAATTATCTTGCAGACTTCTGACATCGCTAGGGAACTCCTGGTCCCCCCTTGATGGATGATGTAAGCCACAGTCGTGATGTTGTCCGAATGAAATCTGATGAACCTCAGTGTTGCTAACTGAGGCCAAGCTAGAAGAGCATTGAATATTGCTCTTAACTCCAGAATATTTATTGGGAGGAGTTTCTCCTCCTGAGTCCATGAACCCTGAGCCTTCAGGGAGTTCCAGACTGCACCCCAACCTAGAAGGCTGGCGTCTGTTGTTACAATGGTCCAATATGGCCTGCGAAAGGTCATACCTTTGGACAGATGGACCCGAGATAACCACCAGAGAAGAGAATCTCTGGTTTCCTGATCCAGATTTAGTAGAGGGGACAAATCTGTGTAATCCCCATTCCACTGACTGAGCATGCATAATTGCAGCGGTCTGAGATGCAGGCGCGCAAATGGCACTATGTCCATCGCCGCTACCATTAAGTCGATTATTTCCATGCACTGAGCCACCGTGGGGTGCGGAATGGAGTGAAGAACACGGCAAGCATTTAGAAGTTTTGATAACCTGGACTCCGTCAGGTAAATTTTCATTTCTATAGAATCTATCAGAGTCCCTAGGAAGGAAACCCTTGTGAGAGGAGATAGAGAACTCTTTTCTTCGTTCACTTTCCACCCATGCGACCTCAGAAATGCCAGAACTATCTCTGTATGAGACTTGGTAATTTGAAAGCTTGACGCCTGTATCAGGATGTCGTCTAGGTAAGGAGACACCGCTATGCCTCGCGGTCTTAGAACCGCCAGAAGTGAGCCCAGAACCTTTGTAAAAATTCTTGGGGCTGTAGCCAACCCGAATGGAAGAGCTACAAACTGGTAATGCCTGTCTAGAAAGGCAAACCTCAGGAACCGATGATGATTCTAGTGGATCGGAATGTGAAGGTAGGCATCCTTTAAGTCCACTGTGGTCATGTACTGACCCTCTTGGATCATGGGTAAAATGGTTCGAATAGTTTCCATCTTGAATGATGGAACTATGAGGAATTTGTTTAGGATCTTTAGATCCAAAATTGGTCTGAAGGTTCCCTCTTTTTTGAGAACCACAAACAGATTTGAATAAAACCCCTGTCCTTGTTCCGTCCGCGGAACTGGATGGATCACTCCCATTACAAGGAGGTCTTGCACACAGCTTAGGAATGCCTCTTTCTTTATCTGGTTTGCAGATAATCTTGAAAGGTGAAATCTCCCTTATGGGGGAGAAGCTTTGAAGTCCAGAAGATATCCCTGAGATATGATCTCCAACACCCAGGGATCCTGAACATCTCTTGCCCACGCCTGGGCGAAGAGAGAGAGTCTGCCCCCTACTAGATCCGTTGTCGGATAGGGGGCCGCTCCTTCATGCTGTCTTGGAGGCAGCAGCAGGCTTTCGGCCTGCTTGCCCTTGTTCCAGGACTGGGTAGGTTTCCAGGCCTGCTTAGATTGAGGAAAAGTTCCCTCTTGTTTTGAAGTAGAGGGAGCTGATCCTGCACCTGCCTTGAAATTTCGAAAGGCACGAAAATTAGACTGTTTGGCCCTTGATTTGGCCCTGTCCTGAGGAAGGGTATGACCCTTACCTCCAGTAATGTCAGCAATAATTTCTTTCAAACCAGGCCCGAATAAGGTCTGCCCCTTGAAAGGAATGTTAAGTAATTTAGACTTTGAAGTCACATCAGCTGACCAGGAATTAAGCCATAGCGCCCTACGCGCTTGGATGGCAAATCCGGAATTCTTAGCCGTTAGTTTAGTCAAATGAACAATGGCATCAGAAACAAATGAGTTAGCTAGCTTAAGTGTTCTAAGCTTGTCAACAATTTCGGTCAATGGAGCTGTATGGATGGCCTCTTCCAGGGCCTCAAACCAGAATGCCGCTGCAGCAGTGACAGGCGCAATGCATGCAAGGGGCTGTAAAATAAAACCTTGTTGAATAAACATTTTCTTAAGGTAACCCTCTAATTTTTTATCCATTGGATCTGAAAAAGCACAACTGTCCTCAACCGGGATAGTGGTACGCTTTGCTAAAGTAGAAACTGCTCCCTCCACCTTAGGGACAGTCTGCCATAAGTCCCGTGTAGAGGCATCCATTGGAAACATTTTTCTAAATATAGGAGGTGGGGAAAAGGGCACACCGGGCCTATCCCACTCCTTACTAATAATTTCTGTAAGCCTTTTAGGTATTGGAAAAACGTCAGTACACACCGGCACTGCATAGTATTTATCCAGCCTACACAATTTCTCTGGCACTGCAATTGTGTGACAGTCATTCAGAGCAGCTAATACCTCCCCAAGCAATACACGGAGGTTCTCAAGCTTACATTTAAAATTAGAAATCTCTGAATCAGGTAACCCCGAATCAGAGACGTCACCCACAGACTGAAGCTCTCCGTCCTCAGGTTCTGCATATTGTGACGCAGTATCAGACATGGCTCTTACAGCATCAACGCGCTCTGTATCTCGTCTAACCCCAGAGCTATCGCGCTTGCCTCTCAATTCAGGCAATCTGGATAATACCTCTGACAGGGTATTATTCATGATTGCAGCCATGTCCTGCAAAGTAATCGCTATGGGCATCCCTGATGTACTTGGCGCCATATTAGCGTGCGTCCCTCGAGCGGGAGGCGAAGGGTCCGACACGTGGGGAGAGTTAGTCGGCATAACTTCCCCCTCAACAGACCCCTCTGGTGACAATTCTTTTATAGATAAAGACTGATCTTTACTGTTTAAGGTGAAATCAATACATTTAGTACACATTCTCCTATGGGGCTCCACCATGGCTTTTAAACATAATGAACAAGTAGTTTCCTCTGTGTCAGACATGTTTGTACAGACTAGCAATGAGACTAGCAAGCTTGGAAAACACTTTAAACAAAGTTAACAAGCAATATAAAAAACGTTACTGTGCCTTTAAGAGAAACAAATTTTGGCAAAATTTGAAATAACAGTGAAAAAAGGCAGTTACACTAACAAAGTTTTTACAGTGTATGTAACAAGTTAGCAGAGCATTGCACCCACTTGCAAATGGATGATTAACCCCTTAATACAAAAACAGATTAACAAAACGAAAAATATGTTTTTTAAACAGTCATAACAACTGCCACAGCTCCAACTTTTGAAGACTTTTGGGCCCATCAGAGATGTCCTATAGCATGCAGGGGACTGCTGAGGGAAGCTGAATGTCACAGTTTGTAATTTTAACTGCACCAACTGTAACTTTTATACTATAACAGTGGAAAGCCTCTGTTTCTAGGCAAAAATAAAGCCAGCCATGTGGAAAAAACTAGGCCCCAATAAGTTTTATCACCAAATCATATATAAAAACGATTAAACATGCCAGCAAACGTTTTATATTACACTTTTATAAGAGTATGTATCTCTGTTAATAAGCCTGATACCAGTCGCTATTAAATCACTGCATTTAGGCTTAACTTACATTAATCCGGTATCAGCAGCATTTTTCTAGCAAGTTCCATCCCTAGAAATATGTTTACTGCACATACCTTATTGCAGGAAAACCTGCACGCCATTCCCTCTCTGAAGTTACCTCACTCCTCAGAATATGTGAGAACGGCAATGGATCTTAGTTACTTCTGCTAAGATCATAGAAATCACAGGCAGATTCTTCTTCTAATGCTGCCTTTGATAAAACAGTACACTCCGGTACCATTTAAAAATAAACTTTTGATTGAAGTTAAGAAACTAACTATAATACACCACTCTCCTCTTACTACGTCCATCTTTGTTGAGAGTTGCAAGAGAATGACTGGGTATGGCAGTTAGGGGAGGAGCTATATAGCAGCTCTGCTGTGGGTGATCCTCTTCCAACTTCCTGTTGGGAAGGAGAATATCCCACAAGTAATGGATGATCCGTGGACTGGATACACTTAACAAGAGAAATGAAGATTTATCAGTGTCAATCTCTGAAACAGAATCCTCTGAACCAGACAAATCATCATCAGAAACAGAATCAGAATGATGATGTTCATTTAAAAATTCATCTGGAAAATGAGAAGTTTTAAAAGACCTTTTACGTTTACTGGAAGGAGGAATAACAGACATAGCCTTCCTAATAGATTTAGAAACAAAATCTCTTATATTAACAGGAACACCCTGAGTATTAGATGTTGACTGAACAGCAACAGGTAATGGAACATTACTAAAGGAAATATTATCTGCATTAGCAAGTTTATCATGACATTCATCACAAACAACAGCCGGAGGGACAGTTACCACAAGTTTACAGCAAATACACTTAACTTTGGTAGATCCAGCATCAGGCAGCGATTTTCCAGAAGTAGCTTCTGATTCAGGGTCAATCTGAGACATCTTGCAATATGTAATAGAAAAAACAACATATAAAGCAAAATTTATCAAATTCCCTAAATGACAGTTTCAGGAATGGGAAAAAATGCCAATGAACAAGCTTCTAGCAACCAGAAGCAAATAAACAACTAGACTTAAATAATGTGGAGACAATAATGACGCCCATATTTTTTAGTGCCAAAAAAGACGCCCACATTATTTGGCGCCTAAATGCTTTTGGCGCCAAAAATGACGCCACATCCGGTGACGCCGACATTTTTGGCGCGAAAAACGTCAAAAACATGACGCAACTTCCGGCGACAAGTATGACGCCGGAAATGACAATGAAAATTTTTGCGCCAAAAAATTCCGCGCCAAGAATGACGCAATAAAATGAAGCATTTTCAGCCCCCGCGAGCCTAACAGCCCACAGGAAAAAAGTCAATTTTTAAGGTAAATGTTTAATTCATATGCATTATCCCAATAATGAAACCGACTGTCTGAAATAAGGAATATTGAACATCCTGAATCAAGGCAAATAAATGTTTAAACACATATATTTAGAACTTTATATAAAAGTGCCCAACCATAGCTTAGAGTGTCACAAACAAATAAGGCTTACTTACCCCAGGACACTCATCTACATGTAGTAGAAAGCCAAACCAGTACTGAAACGAGAATCAGTAGAGGTAATGGTATATAAGAGTATATCATCGATCTGAAAAGGGAGGTAAGAGATGAATCTCTATGACCGATAACAGAGAACCTATGAAATAGATCCCGTAGAAGGAGACCATTGAATTCAAATAGGCAATACTCTCTTCACATCCCTCTGACATTCACTGCAACACTGAGAGGAAAACCGGGCTCCAGCCTGCTGCAAAGCGCATATCAACGTAGAATCTAGCACAAACATACTTCACCACCTCCATGGGAGGCAAAGTTTGTAAAACTGATTTGTGGGTGTGGTGAGGGGTGTATTTGTAGGCATTTTGAGGTTTGGGAAACTTTGCCCCTCCTGGTAGGAATGTATATCCCATATGTCACTAGCTCATGGACTCTTGCTAATTACATGAAAGAAAAGCTTAGTATCCACCTTATGCATAGGCTCAAAAGGAGGAGCCTGCAAAACTCAATACCACATTTAGATTCCAAGAAGAAGAAATTGGCTTAACAGGTTTAATTCTAGCCAAAGCTTGAATAAAACCATGAATCTCAAGAAGATCTTCTGGTGAAACAAAACAAAGTACAGAGATTTGACCTCTTGGGTTGAGTTGAAAATTGGGATTTGTAAAACTAAGGGAAAGTTCTTAAATATTTACTCTGGTACCCCAAGCTGCAGGTTTAGTAATATTATTTAAATACATAGACTTTAAAGCGTCAGAGACAGGAAAAAAATAATCAGATTCAGGACCTGATTTAAACCAATCTGATGAGACCTGCAGTAATTTATTTTCAATCCCTAGAGTAACTGACTCTTTATATAAAATCAAAAAGAGCATCAGAATCAAATAACACAGGTGCATCAGTATCAGGAGTTTCCCCTTTAGAAGCAGAGTCAATAGACTGAAAATAATCCACAGAGCCCTCAGGTGCAACAGAAAAGCCAACAAGGATTTTCACATAGGGAATAGGTGGGCATTATGGGCATAGGCTGAGCTTCATGACTACAGAACAATACATAACATAGCCAGCCATTAATAAATAATTTGTATATTATACAAGGAGATAGGGGTCTCAGGTTCCATAGTAAACAAATAACTGCAGGCAAAAGCAATAGCCTAATAATATTCCCCAAGCTGCCAAAAGCCAGAAACAGCAACCAGAACCAAAATCCACCCAAGGATGAAGTACGCACAGGCAGCAATGGTGAAAGACAGCTGGAAACAGCAGAATCAGGCAGCTGACAGAAATCCTTCCAAGCCACACTCCCAAAAGCATCAGTTGAAGGCCACGCCAAGGCTAAATTAAATAGCGCGTGCATGCAAAGAAACTGAAGGGAACGGTTTTTACCGCCTCACACCAAATCAGTGACTGAGGTCAAAGCTTTGATGACACTGGAGCAATTAGCTCATTAAGGCAAGCCTGAAATTGGGGACACTGCCCAGGAGCGAAGAAGCATGGAGAGGAACTCCTAGTCCTGTCCACCATAAGGCTGGACAGAACTAGGAGGAGGAGGGGGTGTTGTATCTGTGCTACATTTATTAGATAACTGGGGGAAGTTATGTTCATGCTTCTTGAGAGGGGGTCTTGCTGGTATTACCAGGGGGCCAAGATGCTATGTTTAGAAACCATAACAATCAAGTAGGAGCTGCACCACCATTCAAATATAAAAGTTATTTATTTAGCCAACATATCAAATGACAACATTTTGGACAAATGTCCCTAATTATGATTAAGGACATGCATCCGAAACGTTATTTGATATGTTGGCTAAATAAATAACTTTTATATTTGAATAGTGGTGCAGCTCCTACTTGATTGTTATGGTTTGTTAAGTAATTACAAAATCATAAAAAATCTTCAATAGCAGAATCATCAGAAAACTGCTCTGAAAGACTATTTAACCAAATGGAAGAAGCAGTAGCCACACCAGCAATAAAAAACTGCTGGAAAAAACACAACCTGCTTGCTGAAAAGCCCTCCTATTAGAAGCCTGTAAAGGATACATTTTCTTAAACCTTTCAGGAGGATTAAAGGGATTACCTGGTTTAGCCCAATCCCTAGCAACTATCACAGAGAAAGCATCAGGAATAGGAAACACTTCAGGAGGTTTAACCATAGTTTCATAAAATAAGTCTAAACGATTGACAGACTTATCTTCAGTTTAGCTATTTTTAACCTCAAAAGTAAGCAAAATTATTTTCAAAGTGATCAAATGTTCTACCTTAAATGAAAAAGCGAATGACTGATTCGTGATTAGAGGAAGATCCCTGAACATCAGAATACACCTCTCCTTCTGAGAACTCATCAGCTTCATGACCAGAAACATTAACCTCACCAGGCTTAGTAGAAGGTAAATTATGGACTGACCATTTACGCTTACTTGAAGAGGTATAGCTGCCAACATTTCAGATACTGTAGAGTGAATTAAGTCCTTGACTCCAGAAGCAAAATCTGAAGAACTCGTCTATAAAGAACAAATAGAAGGAGCAGTAATATCTTTAGAAGCAAGTATAAAAGGGACATTATACACTAGATTTTTCTTTGCATAAATGTTTTGTAGATGATCCATTTATATAGCCCATACACGTTTTTTTTATGTATTGTTTTGCTTATTTTTAAATATCATTGCACTGATTTTCAGACTCCTAACAAAGCCCCAGAGTTTTAAAGTATACTGATGTATTGAATTTCTATATATATATATATATATGGGGGCACACGGTCAAAATATTTTGAATTTAGCAATTAAAATATGCTACAGCCCCAAATTGAAATAATATACATATTAAACCAGGGAGAGTAAGTATTATACTATATAAGCGTACTTACTAAAGTGGGACCCGGCAGCACTGTATAAAAATTATTGCTTTATTGAGAACAAACAAACTTAAATTCACCTATCTCTTCACAAAGAGATCAAAAAAATCTTTGCAAAACAAATCAAACATATGGATGTGCACAACCAATTAATAAACCCCACATGCTAGCATGTCCCAGAGCCGGCTATAGTAATATTCAATAGAATTGTAGTCCGGGCACTCAAGTGTTAACAAACACACATATGACGAAGCCTCTATTCCAGCCCTTCAGGGGGAGGGGCGAAACGCATAATGGTGGAAGTTTACTTTCAGTAACAAGTTAAGATTGCTGCCCAGCAAGCCAAAATATGGTCGATGTAAGCCCCGTATCTACCCATAAGCAAGGGAAGTTCCGCATTGGCTATCACGTAAGTCCGTGAGTAAAAGGAGGCCCTTTCCAGGCACCGGAGATCACATCACGTCGAATGAATTAGTCATGGGGCTTGGAGTCTTGCAATACAGCAAACGCAGGTACCACCACACAAGCACTGCCAGTAAAGAGGAGGCCCATAGGGCACCTGATCTAACAAGTTACGGTGAAGGTAAGCAGTGCGGCTCCTAAGTCTTGCAGGGTAGTGCAAGAGAGCGGAGTGGAACGCCATCACTTGTTACCCACACATAATATCTGGACATTGGTCCTTGTATAGGTTAAACCAGCGGTTCCATAAAGAAATAGAGCTGCCTATGGATAGTCAACGGAGCGTGTTTATCAACACTTGAGTACCCGGACTGCAATTCTATTGACTATTACTATAGCCGGCTCTGGGGCATGCTAGCATGTGGGGTTTATTAATTGCTTGTGCACATCCATATGTTTGATTTGTATGGGAAGGTTGTTGATTTTTTGTCTCTTTGTGAAGAGATAGGTGAATTTTAGGTTGTTTGTTCTCAATAAAGCAATAATTTTTTTTTTTTTTTGAAAATAATTTTTATTGAGGTAAAAGAAAAAAGGACATCAACATAGAGAATATGTCTTGACATGTAGTAGAATCAATGATAACAATAACACAATGCTCGTGTAGAAGATATGCCTAAACTCAGATATTAAAATACAGATATCATCATTATAGGTTCAATAAGTACTCTGTAGCCAAGTTATGAACTAACAGGCGAAAACTTTTCATTATACAGATATTCACATAGGCCTAGATTTAGAGTTTGGCGGTAGATGGGTTGTTAACGCTACGCGGGCTTTTTTCTGGCCGCACCATAAATTTAACTCTGGTATCGAGAGTCCAAAAAAATGCTGCGTTAGGCTCCAAAAAAGGAGCGTAGAGCATTTTTACCGCAAATGCAACTCTCGATACCAGAGTTGCTTACGGACGCGGCCAGCCTCAAAAACGTGCTCGTGCACGATTCTCCCATAGGAAACAATGGGGCTGTTTGAGCTGAAAAAAAACCTAACACCTGCAAAAAAGCAGCGTTCAGCTCCTAACGCAGCCCCATTGTTTCCTATGGGGAAACACTTCCTACGTCTGCACCTAACACTCTAACATGTACCCCGAGTCTAAACACCCCTACCCTTACACTTATTAACCCCTAATCTGCCGCCCCCGCTATCGCTGACCCCTGCATTATATTATTAACCCCTAATCTTCCGCTCCGTAAACCGCCGCAACTTACATTATCCCTATGTACCCCTAATCTGCTGCCCCTAACACCGCCGACCCCTATATTATATTTATTAACCCCTAACCTGCCCCCCACAACGTCGCCGCCAGCTACTTACAATAATTAACCCCTAATCTGCCGACCGCAAAGCGCCGCCACCTACGTTATCCTTATGTACCCCTAATCTGCTGCCCCTAACACCGCCGACCCCTATATTATATTTATTAACCCCTAATCTGCCCCCCACAACGTCGCCGCCAGCTACCTACACTTATTAACCCCTAATCTGCCGAGCGGACCTGAGCGCTACTATAATAAAGTTATTAACCCCTAATCCGCCTCACTAACCCTATCATAAATAGTATTAACCCCTAATCTGCCCTCCCTAACATCGCCGACACCTAACTTCAATTATTAACCCCTAATCTGACGACCGGAGCTCACCGCTACTATAATAAATGGATTAACCCCTAAAGCTAAGTCTAACCCTAACACTAACACCCCCCTAAATTAAATATAATTTAAATCTAACGAAATTAATTAACTCTTATTAAATAAATTATTCCTATTTAAAGCTAAATACTTACCTGTTAAATAAATCCTAATATAGCTACAATATAAATTATAATTATATTATAGCTATTTTAGGATTAATATTTATTTTACAGGTAACTTTGTATTTATTTTAACCAGGTACAATAGCTATTAAATAGTTAAGAACTATTTAATAGCTAAAATAGTTAAAATAATTACAAAATTACCTGTAAAATAAATCCTAACCTAAGTTATAATTAAACCTAACACTAGACTATCAATAAATTAAATAAAATGCCTACAATTATCTACAATTAAACCTAACACTACACTATCAATAAATTAATTAAATAAAATACCTACAATTACCTACAATAAAACCTAACACTACACTATCAATAAATAAATTAAATAAAATACCTACAATTATCTACAATTAAACAACACTACACTATCAATAAATAAATTAAATACAATTCCTACAAATAACTACAATTACATAAACTAACTAAAGTACAAAAAATAAAAAAAAACTAAGTTACAAAAAATAAAAAAATATTTACAAACATAAGAAAAATATTACAACAATTTTAAACTAATTACACCTCCTCTAAGCCCCCTAATAAAATAACAAAGACCCCCAAAATAAAAAAATGCCCTACCCTATTCTAAATTAATAGAGTTAAAAGCTCTTTTACCTTACCAGCCCTGAACAGGGCCCTTTGCGGGGCATGCCCCAAGCAAATCAGCTCTTTTGCCTGTAAAAAAAAACATACAATACCCCCCCCAACATTACAACCCACCACCCACATACCCCTAATCTAACCCAAACCCCCCTTAAATAAACCTAACACTAAGCCCCTGAAGATCTTCCTACCTTGTCTTCACCTCACCAGGTATCACCGATCCGTCCTGGCATCCGGTGCTGAAGAGGTCCAGAAGAGGCTCCAAAGTCTTCCTCCTATCCGGCAAGAAGAGGACATCCGGACCGGCAAACATCTTCATCCAAGCGGCATCTTCGATCTTCTTCCATCCGGTGCGGAGCGGGTCCATGTTGAAGCAGCCGACGCAGATCCATCCTCTTCTTTCTGCGTCTCCCGACGAATGACGGTTCCTTTAAGGGAAGTCATCCAAGATGGCGTCCCTCGAATTCCGATTGGCTGATAGGATTCTATCAGCCAATCGGAATTAAGGTAGGAATATTCTGATTGGCTGATGGAATCAGCCAATCAGAATCAAGTTCAATCCGATTGGCTGATCCAATCAGCCAATCAGATTGAGCTCACATTCTATTGGCTGATCGGAACAGCCAATAGAATGCGAGCTCAATCTGATTGGCTGATTGGATCAGCCAATCGGATTGAACTTGATTCTGATTGGCTGATTCCATCAGCCAATCAGAATATTCCTACCTTAATTCCGATTGGCTGATAGAATCCTATCAGCCAATCGGAATTCGAGGGACGCCATCTTGGATGACGTCCCTTAAAGGAACCGTCATTCGTCGGGAGACGCAGAAAGAAGAGGATGGATCCGCGTCGGCTGCTTCAACATGGACCCGCTCCGCACCGGATGGAAGAAGATCGAAGATGCCGCTTGGATGAAGATGTTTGCCGGTCCGGATGTCCTCTTCTTGCCGGATAGGAGGAAGACTTTGGAGCCTCTTCTGGACCTCTTCAGCACCGGATGCCAGGACGGATCGGTGATACCTGGTGAGGTGAAGACAAGGTAGGAAGATCTTCAGGGGCTTAGTGTTAGGTTTATTTAAGGGGGGTTTGGGTTAGATTAGGGGTATGTGGGTGGTGGGTTGTAATGTTGGGGGGGGGTATTGTATGTTTTTTTTTACAGGCAAAAGAGCTGATTTTCTTGGGGCATGCCCCGCAAAGGGCCCTGTTCAGGGCTGGTAAGGTAAAAGAGCTTTTAACTCTATTAATTTAGAATAGGGTAGGGCATTTTTTTATTTTGGGGTCTTTGTTATTTTATTAGGGGGCTTAGAGGAGGTGTAATTAGTTTAAAATTGTTGTAATATTTTTCTTATGTTTGTAAATATTTTTTTATTTTTTGTAACTTAGTTCTTTTTTATTTTTTGTACTTTAGTTAGTTTATGTAATTGTAGTTATTTGTAGGAATTGTATTTAATTTATTTATTGATAGTGTAGTGTTAGGTTTTATTGTAGGTAATTGTAGGTATTTTATTTAATTAATTTATTGATAGGGTAGTGTTAGGTTTAATTATAACTTAGGTTAGGATTTATTTTACAGGTAATTTTGTTATTATTTTAACTAGGTAACTATTAAATAGTTCTTAACTATTTAATAGCTATTGTACCTGGTTAAAATAATTACAAAGTTGCCTGTAAAATAAATATTAATCCTAAAATAGCTACAATGTAATTATAATTTATATTGTAGCTATATTAGGATGTATTTTACAGGTATTTAGTTTTAAATAGGAATAATTTATTTAATAAGAGTTAATTAATTTCGTTAGATTTAAAATATATTTAAGTTAGGGGGGTGTTAGTGTTAGGGTTAGACTTAGCTTTAGGGATTAATCCATTTATTATAGTAGCGGTGAGCTCCGGTCGTCAGATTAGGGGTTAATAATTGAAGTTAGGTGTCGGCGATGTTAGGGAGGGCAGATTAGGGGTTAATACTATTAATTATAGGGTTAGTGAGGCGGATTAGGGGTTAATAACTTTATTATAGTAGCGCTCAGGTCCGCTCGGCAGATTAGGGGTTAATAAGTGTAGGCAGGTGGAGGCGACGTTGTGGGGGGCAGGTTAGGGGTTAATAAATATAATATAGGGGTCGGCGGTGTTAGGGGCAGCAGATTAGGGGTACATAAGGATAACGTAGGTGGCGGTCGGCAGATTAGGGGTTAAAAAAATTTAATAGAGTTGCGGCGATGTGGGGGGACCTCAGTTTAGGGGTACATAGGTAGTTTATGGGTGTTAGTGTACTTTAGAGTACAGTAGTTAAGAGCTTTATAAACCGGCGTTAGCCCAGAAAGCTCTTAACTCCTGCTTTTTTTCTGCGGCTGGAGTTTTGTCGTTAGAGCTCTAACGCTCACTTCAGAAACGACTCTAAATACCGGAGTTAGGAAGATCCCATTGAAAAGATAGGATACGCAATTTACGTAAGGGGATCTGCGGTATGGAAAAGTCGCGGCTGAAAAGTGAGCGTTAGACCCTTTTTTCAGTGACTCCAAATACCGGCGGTAGCCTAAAACCAGCGTTAGGAGCCTCTAACGCTGGTTTTCACGGCTACCGCCAAACTCTAAATCTAGGCCTTAGGTAGGCAAAACATATTAAATCTGAAGCTGTAATCATAGTCAGTAATAGCAATAGCACATTGCTCCTAGAAAAGAGATACATAAACTCAGATATTAAAATGCAGATATCATCATTATAGGTTTAAAGCAATAATTTTTATACAGTGCTGCCGGGTCCTAATTTAGTAGGTACGCTTATATAGTATAATACTTACTCTCCCTGGTTTAATATGTATATTATACTGATGTATACCTACTCCAGCTTGCTCCTGTTTGTGTAAAGAGTCTTTTCATATGCAGAGGAAGGGGGGGGGGAGTGTCTGTTTTATTTTGCTATTTGCATATTATTCTTTATAGTATGTGTCTATTACATGCAGTTATATGAAAATTGGTGAATACTGTCCCTTTAAGGGTTATTTTATCTGTAAAACAGAGTATGCAATATATCTTATTAAATGCCCTTGTGGGTTGGGCTTTGTAGGTGAGACCACCCAGAAGGTCTGTGAGAGAATGAATCAACACAAGAGCAATATTAGGACCAAGCCGTTAGATGCGCGTGCAGCCCACAACATTATTACAGCAGGACATAACTTAAGTCATCTTAGGTTTCAGATACTTGAACAAATTCAGAGTCCTAGGAGAGGGAGCAATAGAAAGGCCATATTTAAGAAAAGGCAGTTGTACTGGATTCATGTTTTAGGAACCTTATTCCTGGGAGAAAGGAATAGAGACATGGATTGGAGCATATTTCTTTAACTGGGGTATATTCTTATTAAAACTGTGCTGCAATACTATAATTATTGAATTTATTTATTTTTATTTTTGTAAAAAAGATAGTTAAAATTTTTGTCCACTAGGGGGTGTGAGGTCAGGTGTGTTTTGAGTTTGTAGGTGCTTTGGGGGTGCGGTTAAGGGTATTTAATGGTGCTGTTAAGATCTGTATTTTCAGACAGAATTGAGGACATGGGTCGGAAATTTTGTCTTTTATTGCTGACAGCTCAATAAATGTCTTTTATAAAGTAGTGGTGGTGCTGCTTTTCTTCTATGTGATTGTCTGGGGTTATGGTGAAGACCCCGATAGCTTGCACACCTGTGAAATATTTACCCAAGTGGTCAGAGACTCAAATACTAAAGTAGGATTAGGGACAGAATCAGAGGGCTCCATAAGAGCGGAAAACTACTAAAGTAGTAACGTACGCATGAAATAAAGCATGTCGTTATATCCCCAGCTCTAGAGGGAAAATACCCCCTCCTAAACTTACAAGGCCAAAGCACAATAATGTAGTATAATGCATTGGGAGACAGAGACACAACGTCCGACCTGCAAATAGCACAATAATGTAGTATAATGCACTGGGAGACAGAGACACAACGTCCGACCTGCAAATAGCACACCTGCAATGAGGTAGCGTTAACCAAAGTCAGATAAGGAAAAGGTGCGCCAAAACATGATGCGCACAGACCTGAAAGTCAACGCTTGCAATAGACGAGTGCAAATAAAACATAAATAAAAAAAACAGACGAGCACTAAAAAATGTGGGGAATAACATAAAAAAAAACATCATTTATGTAAGAACTTACCTGATAAATTCATTTCTTTCATATTAGCAAGAGTCCATGAGCTAGTGACGTATGGGATATACATTCCTACCAGGAGGGGCAAAGTTTCCCAAACCTCAAAATGCCTATAAATACACCCCTCACCACACCCACAAATCAGTTTAACGCATAGCCAATAAGTGGGGTGATAAGAAAGGAGCGAAAGCATAAAAAAAAATAAGGAATTGGAATAATTGTGCTTTATACAAAAAAATTATAGCCACCACAAAAAGGGTGGGCCTCATGGACTCTTGCTAATATGAAAGAAATGAATTTATCAGGTAAGTTTTTACATAAATTATGTTTTCTTTCATGTAATTAGCAAGAGTCAATGAGCTAGTGACGTATGGGATAATGACTACCCAAGATGTGGATCTTCCACGCAAGAGTCACTAGAGAGGGAGGGATAAAAATAAAGACAGCCAATTCCGCTGAAAATAATCCACACCCAAAACAAAGTTTAAATCTTATAATGAAAAAAACTGAAAATATAAGCAGAAGAATCAAACTGAAACAGCTGCCTGAAGTACTTTTCTACCAAAAACTGCTTCAGAAGAAGAAAAACACATCAAAATGGTAGAATTTAGTAATAGTATGCAAAGAAGACCAAGTTGCTGCTTTGCAAATCTGATCAACCGAAGCTTCATTCCTAAACACCCAGGAAGTAGAAACTGACCTAGTAGAATGAGCTGTAATCCTTTGAGGCGGAGTTTTACCCGACTCGACATAAGCATGATGAATCAAGGACTTTAACCAAGACGCCAAAGAAATGGCAGAGGCCTTCTGACCTTTCCTAGAACCGGAAAAGATAACAAATAGACTAGAAGTCTTTCGGAAATTTTTAGTAGCATCAACATAATATTTCAAAGCTCTAACTACATCCAAAGAATGCAACGATCTTTCCTTAGAACTCTTAGGATTAGGACACAATGAAGGAACCACAATTTCTCTACTAATGTTGTTAGAATTCACAACCTTAGGTAAAAATTTAAAAGAAGTTCGCAACACCGCCTTATCCTGATGAAAAATCAGAAAAGGAGACTCACAAGAAAGAGCAGATAATTCAGAAACTCTTCTAGCAGAAGAGATGGCCAAAAGAAACAAAACTTTCCAAGAAAGTAATTTAATATCCAGCGAATGCATAGGTTCAAACGGAGGAGCTTGAAGAGCCCCCAGAACCAAATTCAAACTCCAAGGAGGAGAAATTGACTTAATAACAGGTTTTATACGAACCAAAGCCTGTACAAAACAATGAATATCAGGAATACTAACAATCTTTCTGTGGAAAAGAACAGAAAGAGCAGAGATTTGTCCTTTCAAGGAACTTGCAGACAAACCTTTATCCAAACCATCCTGAAGAAACTGTAAAATTCTAGGAATTCTAAAAGAATGCCAAGAAAAATGATGAGAAAAACACCAAGAAATGTAAATCTTCCAGACTCGATAATATATCTTCCTAGATACAGATTTACAAGCCTGTAACATAGTATTAATTACTGAGTCAGAGAAACCTCTATGACTGAGAATCAAGCGTTCAATCTCCATACCTTCAAATTTAAGGATTTGAGATCCTGATGGAAAAAAAGACCTTGCGATAGAAGGTCTGGTCTTAATGGAAGAGTCCACGGTTGGCAAGTAGCCATCCGGACAAGATCCGCATACCAAAACCTGTGAGGCCATGCTGGAGCCACCAGCAGAACAAACGAGCACTCCTTTAGAATCTTGGAAATCACTCTTGGAAGGAGAACTAGAGGCGGAAAGATATAGGCAGGATGATACTTCCAAGGAAGTGACAATGCATCCACTGCCTCCACCTGAGGATCCCTGGATCTGGACAGATACCTGGGAAGTTTCTTGTTTAGATGAGAAGCCATCAGATCTATTTCTGGAAGTCCCCACATTTGAACAATCTGAAGAAATACCTCTGGGTGAAGAGACCATTCGCCCGGATGTAACGTTTGGCGACTGAGATAATCCGCTTCCCAATTGTCTATACCTGGGATATGAACCGCAGAAATTAGACAGGAGCTGGATTCCGCCCATACCAGTATTCGAGATACTTCTTTCATAGCCAGAGGACTGTGAGTCCCTCCTTGATGATTGACATATGCCACGGTTGTGACATTGTCCGTCTGAAAACAAATGAACGACTCTCTCTTTAGAAGAGGCCATGACTGAGGAGCTCTGAAAATTGCACGGAGTTCCAAAATGTTGATTGGTAATCTCACCTCCTGAGATTCCCAAACCCCTTGTGCTATCAGAGACCCCCAAACAGCTCCCCAACCTGTCAGACTTGCATCTGTTGAAATCACAGTCCAGGTCGGAAGGACAAAAGAAGCCCCCTGAACTAAACGATGGTGGTCTGTCCACCACGTCAGAGAGTGTCGTACAATCGGTTTCAAAGATATTAATTGAGATATCTTTGTATAATCCCTGCACCACTTGTTCAGCATACAGAGCTGAAGAGGTCGCATGTGAAAACGAGCAAAGGGGATCGCGTCCGATGCAGCAGTCATAAGACCTAGAATTTCCATGCATAAGGTTACCGAAGGGAATGATTGAGACAGAAGGTTTCGACAAGCTGAAACCAATTTTAGACGTCTCTTGTCTGTCAGAGACAGAGTCATGGACACTGAATCTATCTGGAAACCTAAAAAGGTTACCCTTGTCTGAGGAATCAATTAACTTTTTGGTAAATTTATCCTCCAACCATGTTCTTGAAGAAACAATACAAGTTGATTTGTATGAGATTCTGCTAAATGTGAAGACTGAGCAAGTACCAAGATATCGTCCAAATAAGGAAATATCACAATACCCTGTTCTCTGATTACAGACAGAAGGGCACCGAGAACCTTTGTAAAAATCCTTGGAGCTGTTGCTAGGCCAAACGGCAGAGCCACAAACTGGTAATGCTTGTCTAGGAAAGAGAATCTCAGAAACTGATAGTGATCTGGATGAATCGGAATATGCAGATATGCATCCTGTAAATCTATTGTGGACATATAATGCCCTTGCTGAACAAAAGGCAGAATAGTCCTTATAGTTACCATTTTGAATGTTGGTATCCTTACATAATGATTCAATATTTTTAAATCCAGAACTGGTCTGAAGGAATTCTCCTTCTTTGGTACAATAAAGAGATTTGAGTAAAACCCCAGCCCCTGTTCCAAAACTGGAACTGGCACAATTACTCCAGCTAACTCTAGATCTGAAACACATTTCAGAAATGCTTGAGCCTTCACTGGATTTACTGGGACACGGGAAAGAAAAAATCTTCTTGCAGGAGGCCTTATCTTGAAGCCTATTCTGTACCCTAGTGAAACAATGTTCTGAATCCAAAGATTGTGAATCGAATTGATCCAAATTTCTTTGAAAAATCGTAATCTGCCCCCTACCAGCTGGGCTGGAATGAGGGCCGCACCTTCATGTTGACTTGGGAGCTGGCTTTGGCTTTCTAAAAGGCTTGGATTTATTCCAGACTGGAGATGGTTTCCAAACTGATACCGCTCCTGTAGGGGAAGGATCAGGCTTTTGTTCCTTATTGTGACGAAAGGAACGAAAACGATTAGTAGACCTAAATTTACCTTTAGATTGTGGTAAAAAACTTCCTTTCCCCCCAGTAACAGTTGAAATAATAGAATCCAACTGTGAACCAAATAATTTATTACCCTGGAAAGAAAGGGTAAGCAAAGTTGACTTGGAAGACATATCAGCATTCCAAGTTTTAAGCCATAAAGCTCTTCTAGCTAAAATAGCTAAAGACATATACCTGACATCAACCCTAATGATATCAAAGATGGCATCACAAATAAAATTATTAGCAAGTTGAAGAAGATTAACAATGCTATGAGAATTATGATCTGTTACTTGTTGCGCTAAAGCTTCCAACCAAAAAGTTGAGGCTGCAGCAACATCCGCTAAAGATATAGCAGGTCTAAGAAGATTACCTGAACATAAGTAAGCTTTTCTTAGAAAGGATTCAATTTTCCTATCTAAAGGATCCTTAAAGGAAGTACTATCTGCCGTAGGAATAGTAGTACGTTTAGCAAGAGTAGAGATAGCCCCATCAACCTTAGGGATTTTGTCCCAAAACTCTAATCTGTCAGATGGCACAGGATATAATTGCTTAAAACGTTTAGAAGGAGTAAATGAATTACCCAAATTATTCCATTCCCTGGAAATTACTTCAGAAATAGCTTCAGGGACAGGAAAAACTTCTGGAATAACTACAGGAGATTTAAAAACCTTATTTTAACGTTTAGTTTTAGTATCAAGAGGACCAGAATCCTCTATTTCTAATGCAATTAAGACTTCTTTAAGTAAAGAACGAATAAATTCCATTTTGAATAAATATGAAGATTTATCAGCATCAACCTCTGAAACAGAATCCTCTGAACCAGGGGAATCATTATCAGAATCAGAATGATGATGTTCATTTAAAAATTCATCTGGAAAATGAGAAGTTTTAAAAGACCTTTTACGTTTACTAGAAGGAGGAATAACAGACATAGCCTTCTTAATGGATTTAGAAACAAAATCTCTTATGTTAACAGGAACACTCTGAGTATTAGATGTTGATGGAACAGCAACAGGTAATGTAACATTACTAAAGGAAATATTATCTGCATTAACAAGTTTGTCATGACATTCATTACAAACAACAGCTGGAGGAACAGATACCACAAGTTTACAGCAAATACACTTAACTTTGGTAGATCCAGCATCAGGCAGCGATTTTCCAGAAGTATCTTCTGATTCAGGACCAATCTGAGACATCTTGCAATATGTAAAAGAAAAAACAACATATAAAGCAAAATTGATCAAATTCCTTAAATGACAGTTTCAGGAATGGGAAAATATGCCAGTGAACAAGCTTCTAGCAACCAGAAGCAAATAAACAATGAGACTTAAATAATGTGGAGACAATAATGACGCCCATATTTTTTGGCGCCAAAAAAGACGCCCACATTATTTGGCGCCTAAATGCTTTTAGCGACAAAAATGACGCCACATCCGGTAACGCCAACATTTTTGTCGCAAAAACGTCAAAAATGACGCAACTTCCGGCGACATGTATGACGCCGGAAAAAACAAACAAAATTTTTGCGCCAAAAAAATCTGCGCCAAGAATGACGCAATAAAATGAAGCATTTTCAGCCCCCGCGAGCCTAACAGCCCACAGGGAAAAAAAGTCAAATTTTAAGGTAAGAAAAAAATAGATTATTCAAATGCATTATCCCAAATAATGAAACTGACTGTCTGAAATAAGGAATATTGAACATCCTGAGTCAAGGCAAATAAATGTTTAAACACATATATTTAGAACTTTATATAAAAGTGCCCAACCATAGCTTAGAGTGTCACAGAAAATAAGACTTACTTACTCCAGGACACTCATCTACAAGTAGTAGAAAGCCAAACCAGTACTGAAACGAGAATCAGTAGAGGTAATGGTATATATAAGAGTATATCGTCGATCTGAAAAGGGAGGTAAGAGATGAATCTCTACGACCGATAACAGAGAACCTATGAAATAGACCCCGTAGAAGGAGATCATGAATTCAAATAGGAAATACTCTCCTCACATCCCTCTGACATTCACTGCACGCTGAGAGGAAAACCGGATTCCAGACTGCTGCGAAGCGCATATCAACGTAGAATCTAGCACAAACTTACTTCACCACCTCCATAGGAGGCAAAGTTTGTAAAACTGAATTGTGGGTGTGGTGAGGGTTGTATTTATAGGCATTTTGAGGTTTGGGAAACTTTGCCCCTCCTGGTAGGAATGTATATCCCATACGTCACTAGCTCATGGACTCTTGCTAATTACATGAAAGAAATGTAGATTATATATATAAAGAAGCACAAAACAAATCCTCCCTCCAAGATCACCTGGGTGCAAGTAAGCAAATAATACTCCCCAAGCAAAAGTGCACTCTCAGGATTTTTCAAACAAAAAGTCAGCTTTATTGGATGACGTTTCAGTTCACTTTTTTTGATCTGATGAAAGGGATAACAGTTTCCTGAAACGTCATCCAATAAAGCTGACTTTTTGTTTGAAAAATCCTGAGAGTGCACTTTTGCTTGGGGAGTATATATATATAGATACATACATACATAGAATAGAAGAAAAGGTTGCAGCACTGCCAATAAGTTTCTTAGCGATTTAATTTCAAGCAAAAAAACATAGGCAACGTTTCGGGCTTTGCCCTTTCTCAAGCCAAGTCCAAAACGTCGCCTATGATTTTTTGCTTGAAAATAAATCACTAAGAAACTTATTTGGATTGCTGCAGCCTTTTATTCTATTCTATATTGATCTGTCTTAAAGAGACAGAGGCAGCTTGCACCCAGCAATCGTTTAAATTGAAATTGGTGCTGGACTTTCCCTGCTATATATATATATATATATATATATATATACACATACATATACATACACACACATCATTGTGCGGTGATGGCACATCCAGTATCATCAATACGATATGTACTGATTGACCATGTACCGAAGTTGGATAGGGGAGGTGACAGAAACAAGGCACTATTGATCCGTGAAGCCCAGTGGATATACAGACTGGGCACGGTACACCCAGGGGGATTGAACTCGGCACCAGACTTCAAATTACTGATATAAGAGAAAAGGGTGACATATACCTGGGGTGCAGTTCCTTAAGTTGTGGGTCCCATTTGGGAAAGAGGGGCAACATGCTTACTTTGTGAGGCTGTCTTGCCCTTGGAGTACCATTAGCCGGCATGTATTTGGAGCCTGAATAAGCCTCAAACACTGCAGGTGGAATACAACTAGGTTGGAAGTCACTCTTTATACACTACACTCTTGGTCGCAGTAGAAGTCCAACTACATCAGAGACTTGTTAACCCTATTGGTGACCCCCAAATGTAGGATGTGTACCACATACCGAGAGGGCAGCCTCTTAAGTCAGAACTCCTAAGTGTTAGGAGAGGTACATGGGCCAGGTGTGGCAGAAGCACCCTATGAGGACACCCCCAAGGGGGCGCATTTGTGTGAGTTCCACACTTCAATGACACATGGAGGGGGCTAATATGAGTGGTCACTCTATAATATGTACTTAATCATCCACAAATTTCTTGGGGTTTACTATAGAAAGCAATGGCACCACTCTTTTTTTGTAAGAGGGAACACTATAATCTCTTAATAATCAACAAAATGTGTTTATTTATTGTATATGGAGTGTAGAGGTGCTAAGTATCAATATTGAAACATTGGAAAAGACAATTCCAGCATAGACACTGGACAGGATACTATAGAAAGCACTCTTCCCTCTAATGTACAAATGGAATATTATAAAATATATAAACTTTATTGGTTATAATTAAAAATGGGTAACACAATATAAAAACACTAGCAGCAAGTAAGTACTGTATCCAATTGTATTCCTCCAATATGGCAGATAAATAATTGTACTAGTCTTGGGTTATTGTGATCTACCCATGGACATATATCCTGCTCATATGGATGAAGGGCTAGAAGTAACGAATTGTGGGATAGAAGTGGGGACCTTGGAGATGACTGTCTGAAAACAAAATTTATGCTTACCTGATAATTTTATTTCTCTTGTGGTGTATCCAGTCCACGGATCATCCATTACTTGTGGGATATTCTCCTTCCCAACAGGAAGCTGCAACAGGATCACCCACAGCAGAGCTGTCTATATAGCTCCTCCCCTAACTGCCCACCCCCAGTCATTCGACCGAAGACAAGCAAGAGAAAGGAGAAACTATAGGGTGACTGTAGTTTAAAAATAAAAAACACCTGCCTTAAAATGACAGGGCGGGCCGTGGACTGGATACACCACAAGAGAAATAAATTTATCAGGTAAGCATAAATTTTGTTTTCTCTTGTAAGGTGTATCCAGTCCACGGATCATCCATTACTTGTGGGATACCAATACCAAAGCTATAGTACACAGATGAAGGGAGGGAAATGGCAGGCGCTTAAACGGAAGGCACCACTGCCTGCAAGACCTTTCTCCCAAAAATAGCCTCCGAAGAAGCAAAAGTATCAAATTTATAGAATTTAGAAAAAGTATGAAGCGAAGACCAAGTCGCCGCCTTACAAATCTGTTCAACAGAAGCCTCATTCTTAAAAGCCCATGTGGAAGCTACCGCTCTAGTAGAATGAGCTGTAATTCTTTCAGGAGGCTGCTGGCCAGCAGTCTCATAAGCTAAACGTATTATACTCCTTAGCCAAAAAGAAAGAGAAGTTGCCGAAGCCTTTTGGCCTCTCCTCTGTCCAGAGTAGACAACAAACAATGCAGATGTTTGACGAAAATCTTTAGTAGCTTGTAAATAAAACTTTAAAGCACGAACCACGTCAAGATTGTGTAATAGACGTTCCTTCTTTGAAGAAGGATTAGGACACAGTGACGGTACAACAATCTCCTGATTGATATTTTTATTAGATACCACCTTAGGTGGAAAACCAGGTTTGGTACGTAAAACTACCTTATCTGCATGGAAAATCAGATAAGGGGAATCACATTGTAAAGCAGATAACTCCGAAACTCTTCGAGCTGAGGAAATAGCTACTAAAAACAGAACTTTCCAAGATAAGAGCTTAACATCTATGGAATGCAAACGGAAGCCCTTGAAGAACTTTAAGAACTAAATTTAAACTCCATGGCGGAGCAACAGATTTAAACACAGGCTTGATTCTAACCAGAGCCTGACAAAACGCCTGAACATCTGGAACCTCAGCCAGACGTTTGTGCAAAAGAATAGACAGAGCAGAAATCTGTCCCTTTAAGGAACTAGCTGACAAACCCTTCTCCAATCCTTCTTGGAGAAAAGATAATATCCTAGGAATCCTGATTTTACTCCATGAGTAACCTTTGGATTCACACCAATGAAGATATTTACACCATATCTTATGATAGATTTTCCTGGTGACAGGCTTTCATGCCTGTATTAAGGTATCAATGACCGACTCGGAGAAACCACGCTTTGATAAAATCAAGCGTTCAATCTCCAAGCAGTCAGATGCAGAGAAACTAGATTTGGATGGTTGAAAGGACCCTGAAGTAGAAGGTCCTGTCTCAGCGGCAGAGTCCATGGTGGAAAGGATGACATGTCCACCAGATCTGCATACCAAGTCCTGCGTGGCCACGCAGGTGCTATCAAAATTACAGAAGCTCTCTCCTGCTTGATCTTGGCAATCAGACGAGGGAGCAGAGGAAACGGTGGAAACACATAAGCCAGGTTGAAGGACCAAGGCGCTGCTAGAGCATCTATCAGTGCTGCCTTGGGATTCCTGGATCCGTAACAAGGAAGCTTGGCGTTCTGACGAGACGCCATGAGATCCAGTTCTGGTTTGCCCCAAAGTTGAATCAACTGTGCAAATATCTCCGGATGGAGTTCGCACTCCCCCGGATGAAAAGTCTGTCGATCCGCATCCCAGTTCTCTACTCCTGGGATATGGATAGCTGATAGATGGCAAGAGTGAATCTCTGCCCATAGAATTATCTTTGAAACCTCCAACATTGCTAGGGAACTCCTTGTTCCCCCTTGATGGTTGATGTAAGCTACAGTTGTGATGTTGTCCGACTGAAATCTGATGAACCTGACCGCAGCAAGCTGAGGCCAAGCCTGAAGAGCATTGAATATCGCTCTTAGTTCCAGAATGTTTATCGGAAGGAGTGTCTCCTCCTGAGTCCACGAGCCCTGAGCCTTTAGGGAGTTCCAGACTGCACCCCAGCCCAGAAGGCTGGCATCTGTTGTTACTATTGTCCAATCTGGCCTGCGGAAGGTCATACCCTTGGACAGATGGACCCGAGATAGCCACCAGAGAAGAGAATCCCTGGTCTCTTGATCCAGATTTAGTAGAGGGGACAAATCTGTGTAATCCCCAATCCACTGACTGAGCATGCAGAGTTGCAGCGGTCTGAGATGTAGGCAGGCAAACGGCACTATGTCCATTGCCGCTACCATTAAGCCGATTACTTCCATACACTGAGCCACTGAAGGGCGAGAAGTAGAATAAAGAACACGGCAGGAATTTAGAAGTTTTGACAACCTGGCCTCTGTCAGGTAAATCTTCATTTCTACAGAATCTATCAGAGTTCCTAGGAAGGAAACTCTTGTGAGAGGGAATAGAGAACTCTTTTCTTCATTCACTTTCCACCCATGAGACCTCAGGAATGCCAGAGCAATGTCCGTATGGGACCGGGTGATTTGAAAATTCGACGCCTGTATCAGAATGTCGTCTAGGTAAGGGGCTACTGCTATACCCCGCGGCCTTAGGACCACCAGGAGTGACCCCAGAACCTTTGTAAAGAATCTTGGTGCCGTGGCTAACCCAAAGGGAAGAGCCACAAACTGGTAATGCCTGTCTAGGAAGGCGAACCTGAGAAACCGATGATGATCTCTGTGTATCGGAATGTGCAGATAAGCATCCTTTAAATCCACAGTAGTCATATATTGACCCTCCTGGATCATAGGTAGGATGGTTCGAATAGTCTCCATCTTGAAGAATGGGACCCTGAGAAATTTGTTTAGGATCTTGAGATCTAAGATTGGTCTGAAGGTTCCCTCTTTCTTGGGAACCACAAACAGATTTGAATAGAAGCCTTGCCCCTGCTCCTCCTTTGGAACTGGGTGGATCACTCCCATAACTAGGAGGTCTTGAACACAATGTAAGAATGCCTCTCTCTTTATCTGGTTTGCAGATAATTGTGAGAGATGAAATCTTCCTTTTGGGGAAGAAGATTTGAAGTCCAGAAAATATCCCTGGGACACAATTTCCAATGCCCAGGGATCCTGGACATCTCTTGCCCAAGCCTGGGCGAAGAGAGAAAGTCTGCCCCCTACTAGATCCGTTACCGGATCGGGGGCTAATCTTTCATGCTGTCTTAGAGGCAGCAGCAGGCTTTTTGGCCTGCTTTCCTTTGTTCCAAGCCTGGTTAGGTCTCCAGACCGGCTTGGACTTGGAAGTTGAAGCTGCGCCACTCTTGAAGTTTCGAAAGGCACGAAAATTAGTCTGGTCCTTAATTTGTTGGACCTATCCTGAGGAAGGGCGTGACCTTTTCCTCCAGTAATATCAGAAATGATCTCCTTCAGTCCGGGCCCGAATAGGGTCTGCCCTTTGAAGGGAATGTTGAGAAGCTTAGACTTTGAAGTAACGTCAGCTGACCAGGATTTAAGCAATAACGCCCTACGCGCTTGAATAGCAAAACCTGAGTTCTTAGCCGTTAGTTTGGTTAAATGAACGACGGCATCAGAAACAAATGAATTGGCTAGCTTAAGAGCTTTAAGCTTGTCAAGTATATCATCCAATGGGGTTTCTACCTGTAGAGCCTCTTCCAGAGACTCAAACCAGAAGGCCGCAGCAGCAGTGACCGGGGCAATGCATGCAAGAGGCTGGAGAATAAAACCTTGTTGAATAAACATTTTCTTAAGGTAACCCTCAAATTTTTTATCCATTGGATCTAGGAAAGCACAACTGTCCTCGAAAGGGATAGTTGTACGCTTAGCTAGGGTAGAGACTGCTCCCTCCACCTTAGGGACCGTTTGCCATAAGTCCCATGTAGCGGCATCTATGGGAAACATCTTTTTAAAAAAAAGAGGGGGAGAGAACGGTACACCTGGTCTATCCCATTCCTTATTAATAATTTCTGAAAACCTCTTAGGTATTGGAAAAACATCAGTGTAAACAGGCACTGCATAGTATTTATCCAATCTTCACAATTTCTCTGGGACTGTAATGGTGTCACAGTCATTCAGAGTAGCTAAAACCTCCCTGAGCAACACGCGGAGGTGTTCAAGCTTAAATTTAAATGTAGACATATCAGAATCAGGTTGAAGCATCTTCCCTGAGTCAGAAAAATCACCCACAGATAGAAGCTCTCCCCTTCCTCAGCTTCTGCATATTGTGAGGGGATATCAGACATAGCTACTAAAGCGTCAGAGAGCTCTGTATTTTTTCTAGCTCCAGAGCTGTCTCGCTTTCCTTGTAACCCTGGTAGTTTGGACAATACCGCTGTAAGGGTATGATCCATAACTGCCGCCATGTCTTGTAAGGTAAACGCTATGGGCGAGCTAGATGTACTTGGCGTCTCTTGAGCGGGCGTCCCTTGAGCGGGAGTTATAGGTTCTGACACGTGGGGAGAGTTAGTCGGCATAACTTCCTCCTTGTCAGTTTCCTCTGGTGATAAATCTTTTAAAGCCAGAATATGATCTTTATAACTTATAGTAAGATCAGTGCATTTGGAACACATTCTAAGAGGGGGTCCCACAATGGCTTCTAAACATAATGAACAAGGAGTTTCCTCTATGTCAGACATGTTTAACAGTCTAGTAATGAGACCATCAAGCTTTGAAAACACTTTAATTAATGTAAAAAAGCAGAATATAAAAAAACGGTACTGTGCCTTTAAGGGAAAAAAACAAACACAAAAACTGCAAAACAGTGAAAAAAGCAGTTAACTCTATGAAAATTTAACAGTGTATGTATGAGGGTAAAATTGCACCCACTTGCAAATGGATGATTAACCCCTCAGGTTCAAAAACTAAGCAAAAAAACGGTAAAACCGTTATAACAGTCACAGGCAAACTGCCACAGCTCTACTGTGGCTCCTACCTTCCCATAAAACGACTTTTGTAGGCACAAAAACCCTTTACAGAGGTCCAATATGTCAGGGGACTCCTTCAGGGAAGCTGGATGTTTCAGAGAGTAAAACTACTGCGCAATTAGAGCGCCAAAATAGGCCCCTCCCACCATGCACTCAAAGTCAGAGGGCCTAAAAAAACTACTCCTAGGAGTCAAATAACAGCCATGTGGAAAACTAGGCCCCAAATAAAGATTTATCACCCTTAGTAAAAAAACATTTCTTATACATCCTGTAAACGTTTAACATACTAAGCCATAAGAGCAAGTAACATAACAATTACCCTTTACTGCAAGCATGATGCCAGTCGTTATTAAATCACTGCAATCAGGCTTACCTAAAATATATCAGGCACTGTCAGCATTTTCTAGATTTCTTATCATCTCTCTAGAAAAAAATATACTGAACATACCTCAAAGCAGTTAATTCTGCAGGCCATTCTCCCAGCTGAAGTTTTCCCATACTCTTCAGTTATGTGTGAGAACAGCAGTGGATCTTAGTTATAACCTGCTAAGATTATCAAAAACCTCAGACAAAACACTTCTTCTAATTTCTGCCTGAGGTAAAAACAGTACAACTCCGGTACCATTTAAAAATAACAAACTTTTGTTTGAAAATAAACTACACTAAGTCACCACATCTCTCTAGCTACTTCACTTGTCGAGAGCTGCAAGAGAATGACTGGGGGTTGGCAGTTAGGGGAGGAGCTATATAGACAGCTCTGCTGTGGGTGATCCTCTTGCAGCTTCCTGTTGGGAAGGAGAATATCCCACAAGTAATGGATAATCCGTGGACTGGATACACTTTACAAGAGAAATATAAACTGGCCTAGTGGGTAGGTGACTATACAACACTGCAGGTGCAGATACTGGACAGGTAGATACACTGGTCCAATCATATCAAGAGTCTGATGGTGTAGTACAGTGTATACAGTCAGAGTAATAACCCACTCAGATATTAAGTCGTGATACCCCCTATATTGTGACACTAAGCGTCCATATCTCAATGGCTTCCTCTAGCAGTAGCGACATAAAGTGACAACCATAAATACCTCCCCTTAATAGTATTCACTGTAGGTAATTAGGATGAGTAACTACAGGGAGTAAGTAAAGGGGTTATAACTCTAGAGATTGTATATCAAACATATGTTTGTATGAGTGTAACAGAAACAATATATTGCTTTCTATGATTTTCTAATGATTCAAACACCGCTGAATATATATATATACTGTATATATATATATATAAATATGTTCCCACCAGCTGTTGTATCTATATTGCAGATAATAACAAACAATGGTCAGTATAATAGATAGTAGACACTGAGGTGTTTGGTGACATTTAACTTGAATACCTCTTATATTAATACACTGTTACAATGTGGTATTGCCAGAACTGCTTCTAAATATCGAAGCGTGCAGGACTTAACAGTGTCAAACTAATGTACCCCCGGCTTCTATTAGTAACTCCACCCCACAAGGGGATTGGCTATTGAAGTAAAATATTAATGGGGAAAAAATATTGCACATATAGATTGCTAGAATTGTCGTAATATTGACAATTCAATAATAAGTATTAAATAGCTCCTCTTTGTAACTTAAGTGATCGGCAATATGAACTCGCCCAATATGTGGATTAAATAAATTGCTCGGAGTGTTATCAACGCAAAGGTTGCTTTGTGATTCAATAACTGCTAAATTATTCCTGCTAGATTCCTGTAGTCCTATATCTTAGTCACCGCTAATCAGCCTGTGCATTTAAAGCAGTGTTAGAATTACATTCATGTCTTTAGTAGTAAAGACAGAGTAGTAATCTTACTGCGCATTTATATTTGTTGTATATATTTTGTTGCATTATATTGTTCAGTTATGTTAACATAGTATTGGTCAGTATCAGTGGTACCAAAATCTATCAACGATATAGTTATAATAACAAACCCCTTATATTATAAAGTCATTAGAGATACGTGACTTAACTTGCTGCATAGAATAAAACACAGGACACCCAACTGTCCTGCTATTCCTCCCATAACATGTTGCGCCTTCCGGCTTTGTCAACAATCAAATGTCTATGCTGGAATTGTCTTTTCCAAATTTCTTGGGGTGTCTGAGACAGTAGACGGTAACGGATCGCCACAACATGTCTTTGTTTCTATAAGTTTGGTGTAAAGGTAGAAAGCCTGTGTATGGATATACGTGTAGTACAAAGGTGGTATATGTACTGCAGATAGTACATAGAAATATACTCATTAACTCATTAACTAGCCCTCTTACATAAGTATGGTCCCAAGTAAAAATGTCCAGTCTAAACAAAAAGCCCACAGTAATGTTAATGTCAAGATAAGGAATGAGGAGATGCAACAAAGCATCTGTATTTTTTGTTTTTAAGTGAGTGCATGTTTAGAAATTCTAAGATAACATTGTATATATGTTTTGAAATAACTAAGACAATAAGTCTACAGAGTAGCTGTTCACATTTGTTGTGGAGGTGTATTGTTACACATATGTGGTATAACATAACAGAACCTTTGTATGGGGGATATTATAAAACCAGAATTGAACTAATCTGACATCTTGGTTGGAATCACTATGCACGCGTAATACTACACATTGTCTTCTATTGTAAGAATAGTGGGGATGGTATTAAGTGTACAACACAGGGATTCACACCAATATCTTGCAGCTCCAGCGACTGCTGCAACGGCTGCTGCTGGCTGAAAAACAAAACCTGTGTGCTGAAACATCCTTCTCAACATGTTTTCCTGCTTTTTATCCATGGGCTCTTTAAACGACAAACTATCCTCGAGGGGAATAGTCATCCGCTTCGCGAGCATAGAGATAGCCCCATCCACCTTAGGGATGGTCCCCCACAGCTCAAGCGGGGAACAGTTTTTTAAAAGAAGAAGAAGGGGGAAAAGGACGAACCCAATTGCTCCCATTCATTCTTAATAATATTTGCCATCTTAACGGGAACCGGGAAAGACTGAGGTACTACCCTGTCCTTGTATACCTTGTTAAGCTTAGGAATCACAGGTTCCTCCGGTATCTTAGGTTCCGGAACCTCCAGAGTAGCAAGCACCTGCCATAGCAGAAAGCGCAAATTCTCCATCCTAACCTATAACCAGGCTCCTCCGCCGCCGGAGGTTTAGATGACACGGTCTCCGACCCAGAAAGGGCCTCCTCTGAAGAGTCGGAGTGGGCATCGACATCATAAAGAGCCTCTGGATTTTCCATCGGCATGGACAAACCCTGGGCCGGGCCGCTATGATGAACCCTACGCTTGCGCTTAGCAGAACGTGGTAAGGCATTGATCACTTTAGAAACCGCTGATTCCAGTTGGTGCGCAAAGTCTGACGGCCAACAAATCTCTCCCGGAAGAGTAATAGTCGGACCCTGGGGCGCTGCATGTGCAATCGGAGATGAATGTAGGGAACGCACCTACCGGGACGAAGAACCCTCAGAGGTGGACGGCTCAGTAGTACTAGACATCCATTTACTTTTAGATGTTGTAACTTTATCACGGCATGTAGAACATAGTTGAGCAGGCTGATCTACCAGAACCTCCTTATAATAAACACAGGAATGAGACTTTGTTAAGGAGGGAGAGCACTCTAACGCGTCAGAGTCCTCCATCACTAGCGCTGTAGGGAAGACTACTTAATTTACAAAAGGCACCTTTATACCACTAATGGCCGGGGCACTCACCGCCTCCTAGGACCCAGACTATAGAAACCGCTACGTCTCCTGCGCCACAGATCAACAGAGAAGGATAGACATACACAGTCACATGGAATGCCTGGCAGGACCGCCCCTGCACTAGGGAAAATGCGCACAAACAAATTGCTGTGCAAGATTCCCGCAACTAACCTGAAAGTTCCACACATTGCCAGAGCCTCATCTCGCACATAAAGCAGCAATGACACAACAAACAATATAATGTATAAACCCCCTGTTTAATAATCCCCCTTCCAGGAATATTAACCCTTGATTCTGTAAAGATAAAAAGGCACCACACTATGACCCTGTCTTCTATGTTATCATTATTAATAAAAAATGTAACAATCTTACCAGAATCTACACCGTGGAACAGAAACACGGCCCTTCAAGTGTGACAGATAGTAGCCTTGCTCCTGACATGGACTTGAGTGTAGAAAGCAGGCAGCGAAACTCGTCAACGCTGATTGCTTGTGGAGCTGTTAATATGAGTCGGGATGGTTTCACAGAAAGACTCTCCCTGCATCTCCAGACTCTAACTTTCACCCAGGCTCTCACTGAGAGGCTCACAGGACTACTTAAAAATCCAGTCCCACTGCGAAGAGTACTACCCTCCATAAGAGACTACTCCAAAACTCCAGCACTCCTCTGCCATCCTCCTGTGAGGAAAGGCAAAGAATGACTGGGGGATAAGGGAAGTGGGGGAGGTATTTAAGCCTTTGGCTGGGGTGTCTTTGCCTCCTCCTGGTGGCCAGGTTCTTAATTCCCAATAGTAATCAATGAAGCCGTGGACTCTCCTCCCCTTTAGATGGAAAAGGGATTTAAGTGACTTTGAATGTGGCATGGTTGTTGGTGCCAGGTGGGCTGGTCTGAGTATTTAAAAAACTGCTAATCTATTGTGATTTCCACGCACAACCATTTCTAGGGTTTACAGAGAAAGGTCAGAAAAACATAATTTATGTAAGAACTTACCGGATAAATTATTTCTTTCATATTAGCAAGAGTCCATGAGCTAGTGACGTATGGGATATACAATCCAACCAGGAGGGGCAAAGTTTCCCAAACCTCAAAATGCCTATAAATACCCCCCTCACCACACCCACAAATCAGTTTTACGAATAGTGAAAGAGTAGTGGGGTGATAGAAAAAGGAGTAAAAAGCATCAAAAAAGGAACTGGAAATATAATTGTGCTTTATAAACAAACACCATAAAAAGGGTGGGCCTCATGGACTCTTGCCAATATGAAAGAAATGAATATATCTGGTAAGTTCTTACATAAATTATGTTTTCTTTCATGTAATTGGCAAGAGTCCATGAGCTAGTGACATATGGGATAGTAATACCCAAGATGTGGTACTCCACAGAAGAGTCACTAGAGAGGGAGGGATAAAAATAAAAAACATATATTATGTAAGAACTTACCTGATAAATTAATTTCTTTCATATTGGCAAGAGTCCATGAGCTAGTGACGTATGGGATATACATTCCTACCAGGAGGGGCAAAGTTTACCAAACCTCAAAATGCCTATAAATACCCCCCTCACCACACCCACAAATCAGTTTAACGAATAGCCAAGTAGTGGGGTGATAAAGGAGTAAAAAGCATCAACAAAGGATTCTGGAAATAATTGTGCTTTATACAAAAAAATCATAACCACCATAAAAAGGTTGGGCCTCATGGACTCTTGCCAAAATGAAAGAAATTAATTTATCAGGTAAGTTCTTACATAAATTATGTTTTCTTTCATGTAATTAGCAAGAGCCCATGGGCTAGTGACGTATGGGATAGCAAGAGTCACTAGAGAGGGAGGGATAAAATATAACAGCCATTTCGCTGAAAAAATAATCCACAAACCAAATATAAGTTTATTCTCATAAATGAAAGGAAAAACTTAAATTATAAGCAGAAGAATCAAACAAACAGCTGCCTGAAGAACTTTTCTACCAAAAACTGCTTTCGAAGAAGCAAATACATCAAAATGGTAGAATTTAGTAAATGTATGCAAAGAAGACCAAGTTGCTGCTTTGCAAATCAGATCAACAGAAGCTTCATTCTTAAAAGCCCAGGAAGTGGAGACTGACCTAGTAGAATGAGCTGTAATTCTCTGAGGCGGGGTTTGACCCGACTCCAAATAAGCCTGATGAATCAAAAGCTTTAACCACGATGCCAAAGAAACGGCAGAAGCCTTCTGACCTTTCCTGGAACCAGAAAAGCTAACAAATAGACTGGAAGTCTTCCTGAAATCTTTAGTAGCTTCAACATATTTCAGAGCTCTCACCACATCCAAAGAATGTAAAGATCTCTCCAAAGAATTCTTAGGATTAGGACACAAAGAAGGGGCAACAATTTCTCTACTAATGTTGTTAGAATTCACAACCTTAAATAAGAATTTAAATGAAGTCCGCAAAACTGCCTTATCCTGATGAAAAATCAGAAAGGAGATTCACAAGAGAGAGCAGATAGCTCAGAAACTCTTCTAGCAGAAGAGATAGCCAAAAGAAACAACTCTTTCCAAGAAAGTAGATAAATGTATAAAGAATGCATAGGCTCAAATGGAGGAGCCTGTAAAGCCCTCAACACCAAATTAAGACTCAAAGGAGGAGAAATTGACTTAATGACAGGTTTTATACGAACCAAAGCTTGTACAAAACAATGAATATCAGGAAGAATAGCAATCTTTCTGTGAAAAAGAACAGAAAGAGCAGAGATTTGTCCTTTCAAGGAACGTGCAGACAAACCCTTAACCAAACCATCCTGAAGAAACTGTAAAATTCTAGGAATTCTAAAAGAATGCCAAGAGAATGTATGAGAACACCATGAGATGTAAGTCTCCCAAACTCGATAAATCTTTCTAGAGACAGATTTACGAGCCTGCAACATAGTATTAATCAATGAGTCAGAGAAACCTCTATGACTAAGCACTAAGCAATCAATTTCCATACCTACAAATTTAATGATTTGAGATCCTGATGAAAAAAAACGGACCCTGAAAACAGAAGGTCCGGCCTTAAAGGGATAGTAAACCCAAAAAATATTTTCAACTCATTCAAATCTTCTTTTTATAATAAAGCATTTGTAATTGGGACCTTTGTACAGTTTTCTTTCCATTTCTTGTAATTTTAATTAAAAAAATAATTTTGCGCCAAACCCATTTTCTACTTGTTCTACCTAGGTAGAAACATCATGGCGGCCCGCATGCGCAATTTAACTATTTACTTTGACAATACATGAGCAGACTTGCCCCCTGTCTCCAGCACCACTTTCAGCAGTCTACTGAGAGGAGGCAGGGACACAAGTTACTAGTATGCTAGACCGGCTTATCTAGCCACCTGACAGATTTGTTTCACAGTATCTCAGAAACCGGCCGGCATCAACAGCTACAATTCTTCCCTGACTGTGATGAAGTGCATCTGTGCTTCAGACATTTACAGCGCCGAGTATGAGCGCTCTGTTTATTTACACTGTCGGACTCATCTCCCTCTTGCTGTGTTTACTTTCATGTGGAATTGGAGCGCTCTCTAATCAATCAAACACAGCAAGGGAGAGGGGGAGATAAGCCGGACAGTTTAAATAAACAGAGCTTTCACACTGCTGCTGTATTCAAAGTCTAAAGCAAAGATGCACCAAATCACAGACAGGGAAGAATTATAGGGAATAATTCTAGTATAAACGCTGCTCTCGTTAGTGCAGGGCTGAACTGGGACAAAAGCAGCAGCAACGTCTCAGCTAAGGTTATTTTACTATTCCTTGTCTCCTCTCAATTGCTGTGTGAAGCTGCCCCTTCAATACTGATGACTAGGCTGTGAACAGCTGTACATTAACATTGAGACTGCTCATGTTGACAGAAGGCAATATTAAAATTAAGGGGCCCAGCCGCTTCACCACTGGATGGGGGGCGGATGCTGGATTTCCATGAGCCATCCATCATTTTATGGGCGGTCATTACTGCTCATTTCATGATAGTTTAATGCTAAAAAATAAGGTATGTAAAAGCTTAATTTAAAAAAAAAAAAAAACTTTATTCAATTGCCTTTATAATAGTCATTATAATAATATAGTTTAATTAGGGTCAAATGTGAATCAATTTCTAACCCTTTAATGGAAGTGGCCAAGGTTGGCAACTGGATATCCGAACAAATCCGCATACCAAAACCTGTGAGGACATGCTGGAGCCACCAGCAGCACAAACAATTGCTCCATGATGATTTTGAAGATCACTCTTGGAAGAAAAACTAAAGACCGGAAAAATATAAGCAGGTTGACAACACCAAGGAAGTGTCAACGCATCCACTGCTTCCACCTGAGGATCCCTGGACCTGAACAGGTACCTGGGAAGTTCCTTGTTTAGATGGCGGCTGAAATAATCTGCTTCCCAATTTTCTATATCTGGGATATGAACCACAGAAATTAGACAGGAGCTGAAATCCGCCGAAGCAAGTATCCGGGATACTTCTTTCATAGCTTAAGGACTATGAGTCCCATCCTGATGATTGACAAATGCCACAGTTGTGATATTGTCTGTCTGAAAACAAATGAACGGTTCTCTCTTCAACAGAGGCCAAATATGAAGAGCCCTGAAAATTGTACAGAGTTCCAAAATATTGATTGGTAATCTCGCCTCTTGATATTTCCAAACACCTTGTGCTGTCAGAGATCCCCAAACAGCTCCCCAACCTGAAAGACTCGCATCTGTTGTGATCACAGTCCAGGTTGGACGAACAAAAGAGGCCTCTAGAACTATACAATGGTGATTTAACCACCAAGTCAGAGATAGTCGAACATTGGGATTTAAGGATATAAATTGTGATATCCTTGAAAAAACCCTGCACCATTGGTTCAGCATACAAAGCTGGAGAGGTCTCATATGAAAATGAGCAAAAGGGGATCGTGTCCGATGCTGCAGTCATGAGAACTAAAGCTTCCATGCACATAGCTACAGAAGGGAATGACTGAGACTGAAGGTTCAATTCAAAACGTCTCTTGTCTGTTAGAGACAGAGTCATGGACACTGAATCTATCTGAAACCTAAAAAGGTGACCCTTGTCTAAGGAATCAAAGAACTTTTAGTAAATTGATCCTCCAATCATGTTTTTGAAGAAACAACACTAGTTGATTTGTGTGAGATTCTGCAGAATATAAAGACTGAGCAATACCAAGAAATCATCCAAATAAGGAAACACCGCAATATCCCGCTCTCTGATTACAGAGAGTAGGGCACCAAGAACCTTAGAAAAGATTCTTAGAGCTGTTGCTAGGCCAAAAGGAAGAGTGAAAAATTGGTAATGCTTGTCTAGAAAAGAGAATCTTAGAAACTGAAAATTACCTGGATGAATCAGAATATGAAGATATGCATCCTGTAAGTCTATTGTGGACATATAATGCCCGTGCTGAACAAAAGGCAGAATAGTCCTTATAATCACCATTTTTAAAGTTGGTACTCTTACATAATGATTGAAAAAAATTTCATATCCAGAACTGGCCTGAATGAATTTTCTTTCTTTGGGACAATGAATAGATTTGAATAAAACCCCAAACCCTGTTCCTGAAACAGAACTGGTATGATTACCCATGAAACTCCAGGTCTGAAACACACTTTAGGAAAGCCTGAGCCTTTACTAGATTTGCTGGAATGCGTGAGAGAAAATATCTTCTCACAGGAGGTCTTACTCTAAATCCTATTCGGTACCCCTGAGAAATCTTAATCTGCGCCCTACCAGCTGAGCTGTAATGAGGGCCGCACCTACATGCGGACTTAGGAGCTGGCTTTGGTTCCTTAAAAGGCTTGGATTTAATCCAATTTGAAGAAAATTTCCAATTGGAAACAGATTCCTTGGGGGAAGGAATAGGTTTCTGTTCCTTATTTAGTCGAAAGGAACGAAAACGGTTAGAAGCTTTATATTTACCCTTAACTCTTATCCTAAGGCAAAAAACTCCCTTCCCCCAGTGACAGTTGAGATAATCAAATTCAACTGAGAACCAAATAACTTATTACCTTGGAAAGAAAGAGATGGCAATCTGGACTTAGAAGTCATATCAGTATTCCAAGATTTAAGCCACAAAGCTCTTCTAGCTAAAATAGCTAAAGACATAGATTTAACATCAATTTTGATGAAAAAAAAATGGCATCACAAATAAAATGATTAGCATGTTGAAGCAAGCGAACAATGCTATACAGGGAGTGCAGAATTATTAGGCAAATGAGTATTTTGACCACATCATCCTCTTTATGGATGTTGTCTTACTCCAAGCTGTATAGGCTCGAAAGCCTACTACCAATTAAGCATATTAGGTGATGTGCATCTCTGTAATGAGAAGGGGTGTGGTCTAATGACATCAACACCCTATATCAGGTGTGCATAATTATTAGGCAACTTCCTTTCCTTTGGCAAAATGGGTCAAAAGAAGGACTTGACAGGCTCAGAAAAGTCAAAAATAGTGAGATATCTTGCAGAGGGATGCAGCACTCTTAAAATTGCAAAGCTTCTGAAGCGTGATCATCGAACAATCAAGCGTTTCATTCAAAATAGTCAACAGGGTCGCAAGAAGCGTGTGGAAAAACCAAGGCGCAAAATAACTGCCCATTGAGAAAAGTCAAGCGTGCAGCTGCCAAGATGCCACTTGCCACCAGTTTGGCCATATTTCAGAGCTGCAACATCACTGGAGTGCCCAAAAGCACAAGGTGTGCAATACTCAGAGACATGGCCAAGGTAAGAAAGGCTGAAAGACGACCACCACTGAACAAGACACACAAGCTGAAACGTCAAGACTGGGCCAAGAAATATCTCAAGACTGATTTTTCTAAGGTTTTATGGACTGATGAAATGAGAGTGAGTCTTGATGGGCCAGATGGATGGGCCCGTGGCTGGATTGGTAAAGGGCAGAGAGCTCCAGTCCGACTCAGACGCCAGCAAGGTGGAGGTGGAGTACTGGTTTGGGCTGGTATCATCAAAGATGAGCTTGTGGGGCCTTTTCGGGTTGAGGATGGAGTCAAGCTCAACTCCCAGTCCTACTGCCAGTTTCTGGAAGACACCTTCTTCAAGCAGTGGTACAGGAAGAAGTCTGCATCCTTCAAGAAAAACATGATTTTCATGCAGGACAATGCTCCATCACACGCGTCCAAGTACTCCACAGCGTGGCTGGCAAGAAAGGGTATAAAAGAAGAAAATCTAATGACATGGCCTCCTTGTTCACCTGATCTGAACCCCATTGAGAACCTGTGGTCCATCATCAAATGTGAGATTTACACAACAGTGTCTGGGAGGCTGTGGTTGCTGCTGCACGCAATGTTGATGGTGAACAGATCAAAACACTGACAGAATCCATGGATGGCAGGCTTTTGAGTGTCCTTGCAAAGAAAGGTGGCTATATTGGTCACTGATTTGTTTTTGTTTTGTTTTTGAATGTCAGAAATGTATATTTGTGAATGTTGAGATGTTATATTGGTTTCACTGGTAAAAATAAATAATTGAAATGGGTATATATTTGTTTTTTGTTAAGTTGCCTAATAATTATGCACAGTAATAGTCACCTGCACACACAGATATCCCCCTAAAATAGCTATAACTAAAAACAAACTAAAAACTACTTCCAAAACTATTCAGCTTTGATATTAATGAGTTTTTTGGGTTCATTGAGAACATGGTTGTTGTTCAATAATAAAATTAATCCTCAAAAATACAACTTGCCTAATTATTCTGCACTCCCTGTACAAATCATAATCCAATTCTTGTTGCGCTAATTTACAACCAAAAAGTTGATGCAGCTGCAACATCAGCCAAAGAAAATGCAGGCCTGAGAAGATGACCAGAATATAAATAGGGTTTCTTTAGATAAGATTCAAGTTTCCTATCTAAAGGATCTTAAAGAAGTACTATCTTCCATAGGAATAGTAGAGTAGCGATAACCCCATCAACTTTGGGGATCTTTTCTCAAAACTCCAATGTAAATGCTGGCAAAGGATACAAAGGATACAATAAAAACCTTTAAAGAAGGAATAAAAGAAGTACCAGGCCTAGTCCATTCCTCAGAAATTATAACAGAAATAGCATCAGGAACTGGAAAAACATCTGGAAAAATCACATGAGGTTTATAAACAGAATTTAAACGTTTACTAGTTTTAATATCAAGAGGACTAGTCTCCTCAATATCATCAACACTTCTTTAACAAAGAACGAATATACTCCATTTTAAATAAATAAGAAGATTTGTCAGTGTCAATATCTGAGGAAGGATCTTCTGAATCAGATAGATCCTCATCAGAGGAGGATAATTCATTATGTTCTCGGTCATTTGAAATTTCATCAGCTAAATGAGAAGTTTTAAAAGACCTTTACATTTATTAGACGGCGGAATGGCAGACAAAGCCTTCTGAATAGAATCAGCAATACAATATTATAAATTCACAGGTATATCTTGTACATTAGATGTTAAAGGAACAACAATAGGCAATGTACTATTACTGATGGACACATTCTCTGCATGTAAAAGCTTATCATGACAACTTATTACAAACCACAGCTGGAGATATAATCTCCATAACATTACAATAAATGTAAATCAGAAGAATGCACAAGCACCAAGGTAATCCCCACCTGTGGGTATGCAACAAACTGTTTGCAGGTGTGCTAGCTGTTAGACCTGCACCATGGTCCAAAGTATACAGTTCAAAGGAGTGATATAGCCGCACCACCAACTGTATTTAAAACATTATTGCTTTATTGTGCCAATTAAAACAGACAACGTTTTGGACCCATGTCCTTATTCATGTCTAACATAAAACATTAAAATCAAACCTTAAATAGGCTGAAGCTCCGCCCACCACACCTGATTTCACCTGTGTTAACCTTTAGTTATCCTTTCCTGAACTCAATGCCATCTAGTGGCCAATTTCTGAATTTTTCAAAATACATTCAAGGTGACCTTCAACAAAGAATATATAAAGAAGTTAGTCAAATAAATTTCTCTATATCTTTACATTTTTAACATCAAGTTCTTGAACAAAAGACATTTTGTTGTTAGGTGTATAGTTATTAATCTTAACTGGCATATACTCAAATTTTCAAAATACATTCAAGATGACCTACAACAAAGGATATATAGAGAAGTTAGTCAAATAAATTTCTTTGTATCTTTGCATTTTTAACATCCAGTCCTTGAACAAAAGACACCTGATTTCACCTGTGTTAACCTTTAGTTATCCTTTCCTGAACTCAATGCCATCTAGTGGCTAATTTATGAATTTCTCAAAATACATTCAAGGTGACCTTCAACAAAGGATATATAAAGAAGTTAGTCAAATAAATTTCTCTATATCTTTGCATTTTTAACATCAAGTTCTTGAACAAAAAACATTTTGTTGTTAGGTGTATAATTATTAATATTAACTGATATATACCCAAATTTTCAAAATACATTCAAGGTGATCTTCAACAAAGGATATATAGAGAAGTTAGTCAAATAAATTTCTTTGTATCTTTGCATTTTTAACATCCAGTCCTTGAACAAAAGACATTTTGTTGTTAAGTGTATAGATATTAATATTCACTGGCATATACTCCAATCCATTTCCCTGTTCATTCCATTAGGGGTCATAGTCCCTAACTCATGAATCCAGTACAATTCCCAGTACTTTAACATCTTTGTTCTATTCCCACCCCTCCTAGGTATTTTTATATGTTCAAGTACCTGGAATCTGAGCTGATTAATTTGATGTCCAGCCATAATAAAATGGTTGGACACAGGAGCATCTAATTTACCTGTCCTGATATTGCTTTTATGTTGGTTAATGCGCTCCCGTACCTTCTGGGTGGTCTCGCCAACGTACCCCAAACCACATGGACACTTAATTAGGTATATTACAAACTTAGAATTACAGGTATAGTAATCCTTCAACCTATATTTTTTACCTGTAGAGGGGTGAGTAAAGGTTGGGCCTTTGATAACATTATTGCAATTCAGGCATATGAGACAGGGAAAACATCCCAAGTTCTTATCCCCAATGTGCCCCTGATTTAGATTTCTCTTTGGGCCCACATCAGCTTTAACTAATGTGTCTTTAAGGTTTTTACCCCTTCTAAATGCAGTCATGGGGGGCCTAGAAAACTCTTTTACATGTGGATTTGAGATCTGTAAAATATGCCAATGTTTTCTGTATTTGATTGCTCCAAGGGGAGTATTCATTAACAAAGATCATTTTTGTATTATTTTTGTTACTTCTTATCCTCTCTGAGTAAATCGGTCCTAGGGGTCTGTAATGCATCCCTAATTCCCTGCTGAATTAAATCTGTCGGATATCCTCTCTGTTTGAAGTGTTTACCCATTTCTGATAGCCTTTCTTTTACTAGATTTTCATCAGAGACAATCCGTCTCACACGCATGAATTGGCTCCTGGGTAAACTCTTCAACAGTGCAGGAGGGTGTGCACTACTAAAGTGCAACAAATTGTTATAGTCTGTTTGCTTTTTGTAAAGATCCACAGCTAGCAAACCCTCTTCTTTATAAATAGAGGTATCAAGAAAATCAATTCTCTCCTCACTAACAGTCAATTTAAATTTTATATGCTGTGTAGCACAATTCAGATCATTAACAAATTGTTCCAGGGTTCCAATGTCGCCCAACCAAATGCCAAAGATATCATCTATATACCGCCACCAGGTGAAACAACTGATGACTGTAGACAAAATACTCTTCAAATGTGTTCATGTATATATTTGCATAGGTTGGGGCGACATTGGAACCCATGGCAGTGCCCTGTAATTGCAGATAGAAATTATCCTGAAATAGGAAGAAATTACATCTTAATATAATGTTCAAAAGATCCAAAAGTTTGCTGTTCCTTGCTTATATTTATATCTCGTGTTAAACACCTGTGTGTAAAGGCTTGTTACATGAAGACTAAATAGTATACCCTTGTTGCTATCTAGAGTTACATTTTGTACTTTGTTAATAAAATCCCCTGTATCTTTAATATAGGAGGTGGAGTATATATAGGGTCTAAGGACTCTATCTAGATATATGGATGCTTTAGACAGTGTAGAGCCCACCCCTGCCACTATTGGGCGGCCTGGAGGTCTTTCCAAATTTTTATGGACTTTAGGGAGTGTATATAGGACAGGTATAATGTCCTCTGTATCCAAAATAAATTTCACTGTTTTGCTGTCAATCACCCCAATTTTTTGAGCTCTTGTTACACACACTTCCAGCTCCTTCTTTATTTTGTAAACTGGATTCATTGACAACAATTGATAAAGTTCCCCATCTGCCAATTGATCCATAATTTCCTGTATATAGTAATCCTTCTCCAGAATTACCAAGGCACCACCCTTGTCAGCCTCTTTAAAAATGAGTTTGGTATTCTCTCTCAGGCTCTTAAGATTACTCCTATCTTCCCTATTAAAGTTATGACTTCCATATAAATGCTTGGAATAATTATTTTCTATGTTTCTGCATAGATTTTCAATGTCATGTTCCACTAATTGTATGTAGGTGTTAATACCTGAGTTCACTGTTTGTGGCATGAAATTCCTGTGATTTTAACCCAAACCTATTACATACATTGTCCTTACAGACAGCCCAATCAGAATTATCCCCATTTACCTCTGAAAAATGACATTTCAATTTAAGGGATCTAAAAAAATGCTGTAAATCATTATATTTTTGCACTAAAAAATATTTTTTTAGTGCAATATGGCGCCACCTGGTGGCGGTATATAGATGATATCTTTGGCATTTGGTTGGGCGACATTGGAACCCTGGAACAATTTGTTAATGATCTGAATTGTGCTACACAGCATATAAAATTTAAATTGACTGTTAGTGAGGAGAGAATTGATTTTCTTGATACCTCTATTTATAAAGAAGAGGGTTTGCTAGCTGTGGATCTTTACAAAAAGCAAACAGACTATAACAATTTGTTGCACTTTAGTAGTGCACACCCTCCTGCACTGTTGAAGAGTTTACCCAGGAGCCAATTCATGCGTGTGAGACGGATTGTCTCTGATGAAAATCTAGTAAAAGAAAGGCTATCAGAAATGGGTAAACACTTCAAACAGAGAGGATATCCGACAGATTTAATTCAGCAGGGAATTAGGGATGCATTACAGACCCCTAGGACCGATTTACTCAAAGAGAGGATAAGAAGTAATAAAAACAATACAAAAATGATCTTTGTTAATGAATACTCCCCTTGGAGCAATCAAATACAGAAAACATTGGCATATTTTACAGATCTCAAATCCACATGTAAAAGAGTTTTCTAGTCCCCCCATGACTGCATTTAGAAGGGGTAAAAACCTTAAAGACACATTAGTTAAAGCTGATGTGGGCCCAAAGAGAAATATAAATCAGGGGCACATTGGGGATAAGAACTTGGGAGGTTTTCCATGTCCCAACTGCCAGAATTGCAATAATGTTATCAAAGGCCCAACCTTTACTCACCCCTCTACAGGTAAAAAATATAGGTTGAAGGATTACTATACCTGTAATTCTAAGTTCGTAATATACCTAATTAAGTGTCCATGTGGTCTGGGGTACGTTGGCGAGACCACCCAGAAGGTACGGGAGCGCATTAACCAACATAAAAGCAATATCAGGACAGGTAAATTAGATGCTCCTGTGTCCAACCATTTTATTATGGCTGGACATCAAATTAATCAGCTCAGATTCCAGGTACTTGAACATATAAAAATACCTAGGAGGGGTGGGAATAGAACAAAGATGTTAAAGTACTGGGAATTGTACTGGATTCATGAGTTAGGGACTATGACCCCTAATGGAATGAACAGGGAAATGGATTGGAGTATATGCCAGTGAATATTAATATCTATACCCTTAACAACAAAATGTCTTTTGTTCAAGGACTGGATGTTAAAAATGCAAAGATACAAAGAAATTTATTTGACTAACTTCTCTATATATCCTTTGTTGAAGATCACCTTGAATGTATTTTGAAAAATTCAGAAATTGGCCACTAGATGGCATTGAGTTCAGGAAAGGATAACTAAAGGTTAACACAGGTGAAATCAGGTGTGGTAGGCGGAGCTTCAGCCTATTTAAGGTTTGATTTTAATGTTTTATGTTAGACATGAATAAGGACATGGGTCCGAAACGTTGTCTGTTTTAATTGGCACAATAAAGCAATAATGTTTTAAATACAGTTGGTGGTGCGGCTATATTACAATAAATGTACTTAGCTTTGGTAGAACTGATATCAGTCAGCAGGGTTCCAACAGTGATTTCTGAGACAGGATCAGATTGAGACATCTTGCAAATGTAAGAGAAAAAACAACATATAAAGCAAAATTATCAATTTCCTTATATGGCAGTTTCAGGAATGGGAAAAAAATGCAAACAGGCATATAGGAATGGGGTTTAAAATAATGAAAATATTTGGCGCCAAGTATGACGCACAAACAAACAGAGACATCCGTAAATGGCACACTCGCGTCATTGAAGATGCAACCTTGTGAAAGGACTCGGTGTCAAATTTGCGTCATCGAACGTAAATTCGTGCAAAAAAAATCTTGCGCCAAAACTGAAGCAATATACTTTGGCATTTCGCACCCTCACGAGCCTAATTCTGCCAGCGAATTTAAAATGACAGTCAATTGAAAAAAGACTATACCCCAAGTAAGAAATACATTTTCCTAAAAAATGCATTTCTCAGATATGAAACTGACAGTCTGCAAAAAGGAAATATACTGAAACCTGAATAATGGCAAATATAAGTACAATACATATATTTAGAACTTTATATAAATACATAAAGTGCCAAACCATAGCTGAGAATGTCTTAAGTAATGAAAACATACTTACCAAAAGACACCCATCCACATATAGCAGATAGCCAAACCAGTACTGAAAAGGTTATCAGTAGAGGTAATGGAATATGAGAGTATATCGACGATCTGAAAAGAGAGGTAGGAGATGAATCTCTACGACCGATAACAGAGAACCTATGAAATAGATCCCCGTGAGGAAAACCATTGCATTCAATAGGTGATACTCCCTTCACATCCCTCTGACATTCACTGTACTCTGAGAAGCGCATATCAACGTAGAAATCTTAGCACAAACTTACTTCACCACCTCCATAGGAGGCAAAGCTTGTAAAACTGAATTATGGGTGTGGTAAGGGGTGTATTTATAGGCATTTTGAGGTTTGGGAAACTTTGCCCCTCCTGGTAGGATTGTATATCCCATATGTCACTAGCTCATGGACTCTTGCCAATTACATGAAAGAAAAAAAAAATATCCAGTGAGCGGCAGTTGTGAGGACGAAAATGCCTTGTTGATGTCAGAGGTCAGATGAGAATGGGCAGACTGGTTCGAGATGATAAAAGGTCAACAGTAACTTAAATAACTACTCGTTACAACCAAAGTATGCAGAATACCATCTCTGAACGCACAGCACGTCGAACCTTGAAGCAGATGGGCTACAGCAGCCGAAGACCACACCGGGTGCCCCTCATGTCAGCTAAGAACAGGAAACTGAGGCTACAATCCGCACAGGCTCACAAATATTGGACAATAGAAGATTGGAAAAACGTTGCCTGGTCTGATGTGTCACGATTTCAGCTGTGACATTCAGATGGTATGGTCAGAATTTGGCGTAAACAACATGAAAGCATGGATCCATACTGCCTTGTATCAACGGTTCAGGCTGGTGGAGTAATGGTGTGGGGGATATTTTCTTGGCACACTTTGGGCCCCTTAAAACAATGCTCAATTAGTACTTATGCCACGGCCTACCTGAGTATTGTTGCTGACCATGTCCATCCCTTTATGACTAGGAAGGAACTGGTACGTGTAATCAGGGTAAGTAAAGGGTCATGTCCGAGTCCGATTTCAAGAGAGAAATGGCATACCACTGCACAAGTGGAGACATCTATGGGCCACAGATGACAAAAACATAATTTATGTAAGAACTTACCTGATAAATTCATTTCTTTCATATTAGCAAGAGTCCATGAGCTAGTGACGTATGGGATATACATTCCTACCAGGAGGGGCAAAGTTTCCCAAACCTCAAAATGCCTATAAATACACCCCTCACCACACCCACAAATCAGTTTAACGCATAGCCAAGAAGTGGGGTGATAAGAAAAAAGTGCGAAAGCATAAAAAATAAGGAATTGGAATAATTGTGCTTTATACAAAAAAATCATAACCACCACAAAAAAGGGTGGGCCTCATGGACTCTTGCTAATATGAAAGAAATGAATTTATCAGGTAAGTTCTTACATAAATTATGTTTTCTTTCATGTAATCAGCAAGAGTCCATGAGCTAGTGACGTATGGGATAATGACTACCCAAGATGTGGATCTTCCACGCAAGAGTCACTAGAGAGGGAGGGATAAAATAAAGACAGCCAATTCCGCTGAAAATAATCCACACCCAAATAAAGTTTAAATCTTATAATGAAAAAAACTGAAATTATAAGCAGAAGAATCAAACTGAAACAGCTGCCAGAAGTACTTTTCTACCAAAAACTGCTTCAGAAGAAGAAAACACATAAAAATGGTAGAATTTAGTAAAAGTATGCAAAGAAGACCAAGTTGCTGCTTTGCAAATCTGATCAACCGAAGCTTCATTCCTAAACGCCCAGGAAGTAGAAACTGACCTAGTAGAATGAGCTGTAATCCTTTGAGGCGGAGTTTTACCCGACTCGACATAAGCATGATGACTTTAAGATTTCAACCAAGATGCCAAAGAAATGGCAGAGGCCTTCTGACCTTTCCTAGAATCGGAAAAGATAACAAATAGACTAGAAGTCTTTCGGAAAGTCTTAGTAGCTTCAACATAATATTTCAAAGCTCTAACTACATCCAAAGAATGCAATGATCTCTCCTTAGAATTCTTAGGATTAGGACATAATGAAGGAACCACAAATTCTCTACTAATGTTGTTAGAATTCACAACCTTAGGTAAAAATTTAAAAGAAGTTTGCAACACCGCCTTATCCTGGTGAAAAATCAGAAAAGGAGACTCACAAGAAAGAGCAGATAATTCAGAAACTCTTCTAGCAGAAGAGATGGCCAAAAGAAACAAAACTTTCCAAGAAAGTAATTTAATGTCCAATGAATGCATAGGTTCAAACGGAGGAGCTTGAAGAGCCCCCAGAACCAAATTCAAACTCCAAGGAGGAGAAATTGACTTAATGACAGGTTTTATACGAACCAAAGCTTGAACAAAACAATGAATATCAGGAAGATTAGCAATCTTTCTGTGAAAAAGAACAGAAAGAGCAGAGATTTGTCCTTTCAAGGAACTTGCAGACAAACCTTTATCCAAACCATCCTGAAGAAACTGTAAAATTCTCGGAATTCTAAAAGAATGCCAGGAAAAATGATGAGAAAGACACCAAGAAATGTAAGTCTTCCAGACTCTATAATATATCTTCCTAGATACAGATTAACAAGCCTGTAACCTAGTATTAATCACAGAGTCAGAGAAACCTCTTTGACTAAGAATCAAGCGTTCAAACTCCATACCTTTAAATTTAAGGATTTGAGATCCTGATGGAAAAAAGGACCTTGCGACAGAAGGTCTGGTCTTAACGGAAGAGTCCACGGTTGGCAAGAGGCCATCCGGACAAGATCCGCATGTCAAAACCTGTGAGGCCATGCTGGAGCCACCAGCAGAACAAACGAGCATTCCTTCAGAATCTTGGAGATTACTGTTGGAAGAAGAACTAGAGGCGGAAAGATATAGGTAGGATGAAACTTCCAAGGAATTGACAATGCATCCACTGCTTCCGCTTGAGGATCCCTGGATCTAGACAGATACCTGGGAAGTTTCTTGTTTAGATGAGAGGCCATCAGATCTATTTCTGGAAGTCCCCACATTTGAACAATCTGAAGAAATACCTCTGGGTGAAGAGACCATTCGCCCGGATGTAATGTTTGGCGACTGAGATAATCCGCTTCCCAATTGTCTATACCTGGGATATGAACCGCAGAAACTAGACAGGAGCTGGATTCCGCCCATACCAGTATTCGAGATACTTCTTTCATAGCCAGAGGACTGTGAGTCCCTCCTTGATGATTGATGTATGCCACAGTTGTGACATTGTCTGTCTGAAAACAAATGAACGATTCTCTCTTTAGAAGAGGACATGATTGAAGAGCTCTGAAAATTGCACGGAGTTCCAAAATATTGATTGGTAATCTCACCTCCTGAGATTCCCAAACCCCTTGTGCTGTCAGAGACCCCCAAACAGCTCCCCAACCTGTCAGACTTGCATCTGTTGAAATTACAGTCCAGGTCGGAAGCACAAAAGAAGCCCCCTGAATTAAACGATGGTGATCTGTCCACCACGTTAGAGAGTGTCGAACAATCGGTTTTAAAGATATTAATTGATATATCTTTGTGTAATCCTTGCACCATTGATTCAGCATACAAAGCTGAAGAGGTCGCATGTGAAAACGAGCAAAGGGGATCGCGTCCGATGCAGCAGTCATAAGACCTAGAATTTCCATGCATAAGGCTACCGAAGGGAATGATTGTGATTGAAGGTTTCGACAAGCAGAGATCAATTTTAGACGTCTCTTGTCTGTCAGAGACAGAGTCATGGACGCTGAATCTATCTGGAAACCTAAAAAGGTTACCATTGTCTGAGGAATCAATGAACTTTTTGGTAAATTGATCCTCCAACCATGATCTTGAGGAAACAACACAAGTCGATTCGTATGAGATTCTGCTAAATGTGAAGACTGAGCAAGTACCAAGATATCGTCCAAATAAGGAAATACCACAATACCCTGTTCTCCTATTACAGACAGAAGGGCACCGAGAACCTTTGTAAAAATTCTTGGAGCTGTTGCTAGGCCAAACGGCAGAGCCACAAACTGGTAATGCTTGTCTAGGAAAGAGAATCTCAGAAACTGATAGTGATCTGGATGAATCGGAATATGCAGATATGCATCCTGTAAATCTATTGTGGACATATAATGCCCTTGCTGAACAAAAGGCAGGATAGTCCTTATAGTTACCATTTTGAATGTTGGTATCCTTACATAACGATTCAATATTTTTAGATCCAGAACTGGTCTGAAGGAATTCTCCTTCTTTGGTACAATGAAGAGATTTGAATAAAACCCCAGCCCCTGTTCCAGAACTGGAACTGGCATAATTACTCCAGCCAACTCTAGATCTGAAACACATTTCAGAAATGCTTGAGCCTTCGCTGGATTTACTGGGACACGGGAAAGAAAAAATCTCTTTGCAGGAGGCCTTATTTTGAAGCCAATTCTGTACCCTTCTGAAACAATGTTTTGAATCCAAAGATTGTGAATTGATTTGATCCAAATTTCTTTGAAAAATCGTAATCTGCCCCCTACCAGCTGGGCTGGAATGAGGGCCGCACCTTCATGTGGACTTGGGAGCTGACTTTGGTTTTCTAAAAGGCTTGGATTTATTCCAGACTGGAGATGGTTTCCAAACTGACACGGCTCCTGTGGGTGACGGATCAGGCTTTTGTTCCTTATTGTGACGAAAGGAACGAAAACGATTATTAGACCTAAATTTACCCTTAGATTTTTTATCCTGTGGTAAAAAAGTTCCTTTCCCTCCAGTAACAGTTGAGATAATAGAATCCAACTGAGAACCAAATAATGTATTACCCTGAAAAGAAAGGGAAAGCAAAGTTGACTTAGAAGACATATCAGCATTCCAAGTTTTAAGCCATAAAGCTCTTCTAGCTAAAATAGCTAGAGACATATACCTGACATCAACTCTAATGATATCAAAGATGGCATCACAAATAAAGTTATTAGCATGTTGAAGAAGATTAACAATGCTATGAGAATTATGATCTGTTACTTGTTGCGCTAAAGCTCCTAACCAAAAAGTTGAAGCTGCAGCAACATCCGCTAAAGATATAGCAGGTCTAAGAAGATTACCCGAACATAATTAAGCTTTTCTTAGAAAGGATTCAATCTTTCTATCTAAAGGATCCTTGAAGGAAGTACTATCCGCCGTAGGAATAGTAGTACGTTTAGTAGAGACAGCCCCATCAACCTTAGGAATTTTGTCCCAAAATTCTAATCTGTCAGATGGCACAGGATATAATTGCTTAAAACGTTTAGAAGGAGTAAAAGAATTACCCAAATTATTCCATTCCCTGGAGATTACTTCAGAAATAGCATCAGGGACAGGAAAAACTTCTGGAATAACTACAGGAGATTTAAACACCTTATTTAAACGTTTAGATTTAGTATCAAGAGGACCAGAATCCTCTATTTCTAATGCAATTAAGACCTCTTTAAGTAGAGAACGAATAAATTCCATTTTGAATAAATATGAGGATTTATCAGCATCAACCTCTGAAACAGAATCATCTGAACCAGAGGAACCACTATTAGAATCAGAATGATGATGTTCATTTAAAAATTCATCTGAAAAATGAGAAGTTTTAAAAGACCTTTTACGTTTACTAGAAGGGGGAATAACAGACATAGCCTTCTTAATGGATTTAGAAACAAAATCTCTTATGTTAACAGGAACACTCTGAGTATTAGATGTTGACGGAACCGCAACAGGTAATGTAACATTACTAAAGGAAATATTATCTGCATTAACAAGTTTGTCATGACATTCATTACAAACAACAGCTGGAGGAACAGATACCACAAGTTTACAACAAATACACTTAACTTTGGTAGATCCAGCACCAGGCAGCGTTTTCCCAGAAGTATCTTCTGACTCAGTGTCAATCTGGGACATCTTGCAATATGTAATAGAAAAAACAACATATAAAGCAAAATTGATCAAATTCCTTAAATGACAGTTTCAGGAATGGGAAAAAATGCCAGTGAACAAGCTTCTAGCAACCAGAAGCAATAAATAATGAGACTTAAATAATGTGGAGACAAAAATGACGCCCATATTTTTTAGCGCCAAAAAAGACGCCCACATTATTTGGCGCCTAAATGCTTTTGGCGCCAAAAATGACGCCACATCCGGAACACCGACACTTTTGGCGCAAATAAACGTCAAAAATGACGCAACTTCCGGCGACACGTATGACGCTGGAAACAGGAAAAAAATTTGCGCCAAAAAAAGTCTGCGCCAAGAATGACGCAATAAAATGAAGCATTTTTAGCCCCCGCGAGCCTAACAGCCCACAGGGAAAAAAATTCAAATTTTAAGGTAAGAAAAAAATGATTTATTCATATGCATTATCCCAAATATGAAACTGACTGTCTGAAATAAGGAACGTTGAACATCCTGAGTCAAGGTAAATAAATGTTTGAATACATATATTTAGAACTTTATATAAAAGTGCCCAACCATAGCTTAGAGTGTCACAGAAAATAAGACTTACTTACCCCAGGACACTCATCTACATGTAGTAGAAAGCCAAACCAGTACTGAAACGAGAATCAGTAGAGGTAATGGTATATATAAGAGTATATCGTCGATCTGAAAAGGGAGGTAAGAGATGAATCTCTACGACCGATAACAGAGAACCTATGAAATAGACCCCGTAGAAGGAGATCATTGAATTCAAATAGGCAATACTCTCCTCACATCCCTCTGACATTCACTGCACGCTGAGAGGAAAACCGGGCTCCAACCTGCTGCAGAGCGCATATCAATGTAGAATCTAGCACAAACTTACTTCACCACCTCCATAGGAGGCAAAGTTTGTAAAACTGATTTGTGGGTGTGGTGAGGGGTGTATTTATAGGCATTTTGAGGTTTGGGAAACTTTGCCCCTCCTGGTAGGAATGTATATCCCATACGTCACTAGCTCATGGACTCTTGCTAATTACATGAAAGAAATAATGTTTTTGGAGCTGTTTTTGAAGTTGGGTTTCCGATGGCACAGGAACTGTATCTGATAGGGATGCATGTGAAAACAAGGGATATCCAAACAAAATCATAGTTTAAGGAACCAGTTGGAAGGAGGTGAAACCTGTTATGTAGATCGAGGTACCAATCCATATCCTCGACCCATATGCAACAGTAGTGAGCCAGATCTCTTTGCTAATTGAACATCAACCAGAAAGTGGGGACTGGTTAAAGTAAGGCATCCATAGATTCGACCTGTATGGCCTTTGGGATTGACTTGAAATCTTCATTGGGGAACATATGAAGAACTGGGATGGGAGTAGCGCCACCAAAAAAAAGGGCTCCTGGAACGAACAAAAAAGCAGGACTTTTTTAACCTCCAGAAAGAAGGCCAATTTACTCCTGATATTTTCTTAAAGATGACTTTTAAAGTCTGAGTAAAATAACAGTTTTTCTCAAAATGTGTGGCAATAAACGTCCACATGAACATCTACAAGCATATGCCCTCTTGCAGATCCACTGATACACCTAAAAAAGATTGTTAGAGGAAATAAGAATGAGCCTGTCCAAAAAACTGTCAAGGCTGAAACAATCCAACAAGGCAACTCCATCAATTTAGTAAATTGACCTTGCTTCACAGAATTAAATAAGGTACCAACCACTTCAAACATATTGCTTTGTGAGGCTTCCACCTCATAGACTATAAGACTTTTAAAGAATGTTCCATATTCCAAGGGGGCAGTGGTCTGTCCAATACAAGAACATCCACCACTAAAGGGGCCAATACCCAATAAAAAAATAATTTATGCTTACCTGATAAATTCATCACGATCCATTACTCTTGGCACTTACTCTTCTTTACCACTAGGAGGTGGCAAAGATTCCCAAACCCCAAGAGCCCTATATAACCCCTCCCGCCTCACAAATATCTTAGTCTAAACGTACAGCCAAGCAGAGTGAGGTAAGAAAAACCACCATTAAAGAAATTAATTTATTCGGTAAGCAAAAAACATAATTTATGTAAGAACTTACCTGATAAATGTATTTATTTCATATTGGCAAGAGTCCATGAGCTAGTGACGTATGGGATATACAATCCTACCAGGAGGGGCAAAGTTTCCCAAACATCAAAATGCCTAAAAATACACCCCTCACCACATCCACAATTCAGTTTAACGAATAGCCAAGTAGTGGCGTAAAAAAGAAAGGAGTAAAAAGCATCAACAAAGGAATTTGGAAATAATTGTGCTTTATACAAAAAAAATCATAACCACCATAAAAAGGGTGGGCCTCATGGACTCTTGCCAATATGAAAGAAATTAATTTATCAGGTAAGTTCTTACATAAATGATGTTTTCTTTCATGTAATTGGCAAGAGTCCATGAGCTAGTGACGTATTGGATAGTAATACCCAAGAAGTGGAACTCCACGCAAAAGTCACTAGAGAGGGAGGGATTAAAAAAAAAAAAACAGCCATTTTTTGTTGACAAAAATTAATCCACAACCCAAAATATATGTTTATTCTCATGAATGAAAGGAAAAACGTAAAATATAAGCAGAAGAATCAAACTGAAACAGCTGCCTGAAGAACTTTTCTACCAAAAACTGCTTCAGAAGAAGCGAATACATCAAAATGGTAGAATTTAGTAAAAGTATGCAAAGAAGACCAAGTTGCTGCTTTGCAAATCTGATCAACTGAAGCTTCATTCTTAAAAACCCACGAAGTGGAGACTGATCTAGTAGAATGAGCTGTAATTCACTGAGGCGTGGCTTGACCCGACTCCAAATAAGCTTGATGAATCAAAAGCTTTAGCCACGATGCCAAGGAAACGGCAGAAGCCTTCTGACCTTTCCTAGAACCAGAAAAGATACAAATAGACTAGAAGTCTTCCTGAAATCTTTAGTAGCTTCAACATAATATTTCAAAGCTCTTACCACATCCAAAGAATGTAAGGATCTCTCCAAAGAACTCTTAGGATTAGGACACAAGGAAGGGACAACAATTTCCCTATTAATGTTGTTAGAATTCACAACCTAAGGTAAGAATTTAAATGAAGTCCGCAAAACCGCCTTTTCCTGATGAAAAATCAGAAAAGGAGATTCACAAGAAAGAGCAGATAATTCAGAAACTCTTCTAGCAGAAGAGATGGCCAAAAGAAACAACACTTTCCAAGAAAGTAGTTTAATGTCCAAAGAATGCATAAGCTCAAATGGAGGAGCCTGTAAGGCCTTCAAAACCAAATTAAGACTCCAAGGAGGAGAGATTGATTTAATGACAGGCTTGATACAAACCAAAGCCTGTACAAAACAGTGAATATCAGGAAGCTTAGCAATCTTTCTGTGAAATAAGACAGAAAGAGCAGAGATTTGTCCCTTCAAGGAACTTGCAGAAAAACCCTTATCCAAACCATTCTGAAGAAACTGTAAAATTCTAGGAATTATAAAAGAATGCCAGGAGAATTTATGAAAAGAACACCATGAAATATATCTTCCAAACTCGTTAAAAAATCTTTCTAGAAACCAATTTAGGAGCCTGTAACATAGTATTAATCACTGAGTCAGAGAAACCTCTATGACTAAGCACCAGGCGTTCAATTTCCATACCTTCAAATTTAATGATTTGAGATCCTGATGGAAAAACGGACCTTGAGACAGAAGGCCCGGCCTTAATGGAAGTGGCCAAGGTTGGCAACTGGACATCCGAACAAGATCCGCATACCAAAACCTGTGAGGACATGTGGGAGCTACCAGCAACACAAATGATTGTTCCAAGATGATTTTGGAGATCACTCTTGGAAGAAGAAATAGAGGCTGGAAAATATAAGCAGGTTGGTATAACCAAGGAAGTGTCAACGCATCCACTGCTTCCGCCTGAGGATCCCTGGACCTGGACAGGTACCTGGGAAGTTTCTTGTTTAGATGAGAAGCCATCAGATCTATTTCTGGAAGACCCCACATCTGAACAATCTGAGAAAACACATCTGTATGGAGGGACCACTCCCCCGGATGTAAAGTCTGACGGCTGAGATAATCCGCTTCCCAATTGTCTACACCTGGGATATGTACTGCAGAAATTAGACAAGAGCTGGATGCACATAGCTACTGAAGGGAATGATTGAGACTGAAGGTTCCGACAAGCTGAAACCAATTTTAATTATCTCTTGTCCGTTAGAGACAGAGTCATGGACACTTAATCTATCTGGAAACCTAAAAAGGTGACCCTTGTCTGAGGAATCAAGGAACTTTTTGGTAAATTGATCCTCCAACCATGTCTTTGAAGAAACAACACTAGTTTATTTGTGTGAGATTCTGCAGAATGTAAAGACAAAGCTAGTACCAAGATATTGTCCAAATAAGGAAACACCGCAATACCCGTTCTCTGATTACAGAGAGTAGGGCACCGAGAACCTTTGAAAAGATTCTTGGAGCTTTCGCTAGGCCAAATGGAAGAGCGAAAAATTGGTAATGCTTGTCTAGAAAAGAGAATCTCAGAAACTGATAATGATCTGGGTGAATCGGAATATGAAGATATGCATCCTGCAAGTCTATTGTGGACATATAATGCCCTTGCTGAACAAAAGGCAGAATAGTCCTTATAGTCACCATTTTGAAAGCTGGTACTCTTACATACCGATTCAAAATTTTTAGATCCAGAACTGGTCTGAATGAATTTTCTTTCTTTGGGACAATGAATAGATTTGAATAAAACCCCAGACCCTGTTCCCGAAACGGAACTGGCATGATTACCTCTGAAAGCTCCAACACACTTCAGAAAAGCCTGAGCCTTTACTGGATTTGCTGGGATGCGTGAGAGAAAATATCTTCTCACAGGAGGTCTTACTCTGAATCCTATTCAATACCCCTGAGAGACAATACTCAGAATCAATTGATTTTGGACAGAATTTGTCCAAACATCCTTGAAAAATCTTAATTTGCCCCCTACCAGCTGAGCTGGAATGAGGGCTGCACCTTCATGCGGACTTGGGGGCTGGCTTTGATTTCTTAAACGGCTTGGATTTATTCCAATTTGAAGAAGGTTTCCAATTGGAAACAGATTCCTTGGGGGAAGGATTCGGTTTCTGTTCCTTAATTTGTCGAAAGGAACGAAAACGATTAGAAGCTTTATGTTACGGTATAACCCAGATACCAAGGGTTAATACCAGATGAAAGATGTCCTGAATATGGGATCAGCAACACACAACCCAGCTAATTCCCCCCAAACATGAGACCAGGCTCCATCTTGGAGGTAAAAACAGAATGTCTTTATTGAGGGCTATATGCCCAGTATTTATGCAGAACTCCCTTAGGAGACCAGATGGGGGGTTGGAAGAGATTAGATAGAGGGAAGACGCCCTTTTACGGGCTACAATAGAATTACATTACTTAACCAGATAAGCAATTAAACACAAGAAAACAATAGAGTTCTTTTTCACACCTGGCAGTCTGAACTTTGGAGGTGATTAAACAATGTGAACGCTTATCACTTTAAACTTAATTACAGTACAGTTACAATAGCTGATGCCAAGAAACCTGTCTTTAGAAAATAGCTTCTCAAAGCTGAACAAAGTTAACCCTTCCAGTACTGACAGAGGAGTCTGTCACACGGCTCCCTCCTGGTGGGACACTCCGGCAGACCTAGCTTGACCCTTTGGCGGTTCAACTTGGGGACTTGGGGATGACCGGACTAGGAGGTGGTAGGCATGTCAGTTTGCCAGGACAATCCATCTGCATTCCCGTTATGAGAGATAATTCCTGTCCATATAAATAAGGGTTCAACTTCTTCAGTGCCCAGACCAGGGCTAAACAGTCCTTCAAAATCTCATCGGCTTCTTTACGAGTTTTTTTTGTACCTGCTCTTTATAGGTATCCACAATCCCTTCATACTGACATAGGGTGCCCTTGAGTTGCTGCACCTCATTATGAGCCAGCGTCAGCTTTTCCTCCAGTGTCGCTAAGTTTGTCTTTAATGTTTCATGTTACACCCTCAAGCTGGTGTTTTCTGCGGTCTGTCGCTGCAGCTTGTCTAGCAGAGATTCACGTTCTAAACACGCTTTTTCCTCTGCGCTTCTCTTCTCTCCCGCTAGCACTGTTACGTGATTGTTTAACGTGACCATTTCATCCTCTACTTGACTCTTCTCCTTCATCAGCGCATTGTAACGGGACTTCCACGTATCAATGGTGGATAGAGATTTACTGAGCTCAGCATCCTAGGGCTCAGCAGCAGGTGGGTCAGTCTCTGCGGCACGGATCTGGGCACGGGTAGTCACAGCGTTAACATCGGTGGGACCCATGGGAGCGTAGGGAGGAACAAGGGGGGCCAAGTTATTTCCAAGGAGAACATCAGCAGGTAAGTCCTTCATGACCCCCACATTCACAGGTCTAGCGCCCACTCCCCAATCCAAATGTACCCGGGCAACTGGTAGGCAGAACACAGCGCCCCCTACTACCCTCACAGCCACAGTGTCTCCGGTGTGCTGTTTCTCAGACACCAAGTTCTTTTGGAGCAAGGTCATGGTAGCACCAGTATCCCGTAGACCACTGATCTCCTTCCCATTCACTTTAACCAGTTGCCGGTTATCCCGGTAAGCAGCTTGTACGGGGTCCCCGTACACTTCATGTAGGATGCCCCAGCACTCTTCCTCCTCTACGCAGTGGGCCGCAGGCTGGGGGTTACGCGGGTTTCCGCCGGCGGGTCTCCTCCAGGACTGTGCTTGGTTCGCTGTGCTTAGGGGACACTCTTGTCTTTTGTACCCTAGTTGCTTACATCCAAAGCACCGAATAGGCTATGAGTAGTCCCGCGAGCTGAACCGGGCTGCCCGAGGATAGTTCGTGGCTGGAGGCCGTGTGGTAGAGCGGTGCGCCGGGGGTTGGTAACTGGTAGCTGCTGGGGTGACTGGGGGTCTGTACTCCACTCTGGCAGGGATCTTAGTGGTAGCAGTGTCCAGTTTGCGGGCATCCGTATACTCATCTGCAAGGTGAGCAGCTTCATGCAGGGTGGAGGGTTTACGGTCCCGAACCCACTCTCTAACTCCTGCGGATAACTTGTTGAAGCAATGTTCCAACAGGAATAGCTGCAGCACCTCTTCCCCAGATACGGCTTGGCACCCCGCCATCCAGTGAGCTGCTGTGCGGTGCACCTTACATGCCCACTCAACGTAGGAATCTCCAGCTAGTTTAACAGTGTCTCTGAACTGTCTCCTGTATGCCTCCGGTGTAATCGCATACCTGGAGAGCAGAGCCTTTTTTACAGCATTATAATCCCCGACTTCCTCATCTGGAATGGCCCGAAAAGCCTCACTGGCCCGGCCGGATAATTTTCCGGATAATATCATGACCCAGTCCTCTGCGGGTACCTTGTGTAGGGCACATTGCCTCTCAAAATCCGCAAGGTACCCATCAATCTCTCCTTCTGTTTACAGGAAGTTTTTAAAAGCTGCAAAAACATAATTTATGTAAGAACTTACCTGATAAATTCATTTCTTTCATATTAGCAAGAGTCCATGAGCTAGTGACGTATGGGATATACATTCCTACCAGGAGGGGCAAAGTTTCCCAAACCTCAAAATGCCTATAAATACACCCCTCACCACACCCACAATTCAGTTTAACGAATAGCCAAGAAGTGGGGTGATAAAAAAGTGCGAAAGCATATAAAATAAGGAATTGGAATAAATTGTGCTTTATACAAAATCATAACCACCACAAAAAAAGGGCGGGCCTCATGGACTCTTGCTAATATGAAAGAAATGAATTTATCAGGTAAGTTCTTACATAAATTATGTTTTCTTTCATGTAATTAGCAAGAGTCCATGAGCTAGTGACGTATGGGATAATGACTACCCAAGATGTGGATCTTTCCACACAAGAGTCACTAGAGAGGGAGGGATAAAATAAAGACAGCCAAATCCTGCTGAAAATAATCCACACCCAAAATAAAGTTTAACGAAAAACATAAGCAGAAGATTCAAACTGAAACCGCTGCCTGAAGTACTTTTCTACCAAAAACTGCTTCAGAAGAAGAAAATACATCAAAATGGTAGAATTTAGTAAAAGTATGCAAAGAGGACCAAGTTGCTGCTTTGCAAATCTGGTCAACCGAAGCTTCATTCCTAAACGCCCAGGAAGTAGAAACTGACCTAGTAGAATGAGCTGTAATTCTCTGAGGCGGAGTTTTACCCGACTCAACATAGGCAAGATGAATTAAAGATTTCAACCAAGATGCCAAAGAAATGGCAGAAGCTTTCTGGCCTTTTCTAGAACCGGAAAAGATAACAAATAGACTAGAAGTCTTACGGAAAGATTTCGTAGCTTCAACATAATATTTCAAAGCTCTAACAACATCCAAAGAATGCAACGATTTCTCCTTAGAATTCTTAGGATTAGGACATAATGAAGGAACCACAATTTCTCTACTAATGTTGTTGGAATTCACAACTTTAGGTAAAAATTCAAAAGAAGTTCGCAACACCGCCTTATCCTGATGAAAAATCAGAAAAGGAGACTCACAAGAAAGAGCAGATAATTCAGAAACTCTTCTGGCAGAAGAGATGGCCAAAAGGAACAAAACTTTCCAAGAAAGTAATTTAATGTCCAATGAATGCATAGGTTCAAACGGAGGAGCTTAAAGAGCTCCCAGAACCAAATTCAAACTCCAAGGAGGAGAAATTGACTTAATGACAGGTTTTATACGAACCAAAGCTTGTACAAAACAATGAATATCAGGAAGAATAGCAATCTTTCTGTGAAAAAGAACAGAAAGAGCAGAGATTTGTCCTTTCAAAGAACTTGCGGACAAACCCTTATCTAAACCATCCTGAAGAAACTGTAAAATTCTCGGTATTCTAAAAGAATGCCAAGAAAAATGATGAGAAAGACACCAAGAAATATAAGTCTTCCAGACTCTATAATATATCTCTCGAGATACAGATTTACGAGCCTGTAACATAGTATTAATCACAGAGTCAGAGAAACCTCTTTGACCAAGAATCAAGCGTTCAATCTCCATACCTTTAAATTTAAGGATTTCAGATCCTGATGGAAAAAAGGACCTTGTGACAGAAGGTCTGGTCTTAACGGAAGAGTCCATGGTTGGCAAGAGGCCATCCGGACAAGATCCGCATACCAAAACCTGTGAGGCCATGCCGGAGCTACCAGCAGAACAAACGAGCATTCCTTCAGAATCTTGGAGATTACTCTTGGAAGAAGAACTAGAGGCGGAAAGATATAGGCAGGATGATACTTCCAAGGAAGTGATAATGCATCCACTGCCTCCGCCTGAGGATCCCGGGATCTGGACAGATACCTGGGAAGTTTCTTGTTTAGATGGGACGCCATCAGATCTATTTCTGGAAGTTCCCACATTTGAACAATCTGAAGAAATACCTCTGGGTGAAGAGACCATTCGCCCGGATGTAACGTTTGGCGACTGAGGTAATCCGCTTCCCAATTGTCTATACCTGGGATATGAACCGCAGAGATTAGACAGGAGCTGGATTCCGCCCAAACCAAAATTCGAGATACTTCTTTCATAGCCAGAGGACTGTGAGTCCCTCCTTGATGATTGATGTATGCCACAGTTGTGACATTGTCCGTCTGAAAACAAATGAACGATTCTCTCTTCAGAAGAGGCCAAAACTGAAGAGCTCTGAAAATTGCACGGAGTTCCAAAATATTGATCGGTAATCTCACCTCCTGAGATTCCCAAACTCCTTGTGCCGTCAGAGATCCCCACACAGCTCCCCAACCTGTGAGACTTGCATCTGTTGAAATTACAGTCCAGGTCGGAAGCACAAAAGAAGCCCCCTGAATTAAACGATGGTGATCTGTCCACCATGTTAGAGAGTGTTGAACAATCGGTTTTAAAGATATTGTTTGAGATATCTTCGTGTAATCCTTGCACCATTGCTTCAGCATACAGAGCTGAAGAGGTCGCATGTGAAAACGAGCAAAGGGGATCGCGTCCGATGCAGCAGTCATAAGACCTAGAATTTCCATGCATAAGGCTACCGAAGGGAATGATAGTGACTGAAGGTTTCGACAAGCTGCAATCAATTTTAGACGTCTCTTGTCTGTTAAAGACAGAGTCATGGACACTGAATCCATCTGGAAACCCAGAAAGGTTACCCTTGTCTGAGGAATCAAAGAACTTTTTGGTAAATTGATCCTCCAACCATGATCTTGAAGAAACAACACAAGTCGATTCGTATGAGATTCTGCTAAATGTAAAGACTGAGCAAGTACCAAGATATCGTCCAAATAAGGAAATACCACAATACCCTGTTCTCTGATTACAGACAGAAGGGCACCGAGAACCTTTGTAAAAATTCTTGGAGCTGTAGCTAGGCCAAACGGCAGAGCCACAAACTGGTAATGCTTGTCCAGAAAAGAGAATCTCAGGAACTGATAATGATCTGGATGAATCGGAATATGCAGATATGCATCCTGTAAATCTATTGTGGACATATAATTCCCTTGCTGAACAAAAGCTTGAACGTTGGTATCCTTACATAACGATTCAATATTTTTAGATCCAGAACTGGTCTGAAGGAATTCTCCTTCTTTGGTACAATGAAGAGATTTGAATAAAACCCCATCCCCTGTTCCGGAACTGGAACTGGCATAATTACTCCAGTCAACTCTAGATCTGAAACACCTTTCAGAAATGCTTGAGCTTTTACTGGATTTACTGGGACACGGGAAAGAAAAAATCTCTTTGCAGGAGGTCTCATCTTGAAACCAATTCTGTACCCTTCTGAAACAATGCTCTGAATCCAAAGATTGTGAACAGAATTGATCCAAATTTCCTTGAAAAAACGTAACCTGCCCCCTACCAGCTGAGCTGGAATGAGGGCCGCACCTTCATGTGGACTTAGAAGCAGGCTTTGCCTTTCTAGCTGGCTTGGATTTATTCCAGACTGGAGATGGTTTCCAAACTGAAACTGCTCCTGAGGATGAAGGATCAGGCTTTTGTTCTTTGTTGAAACGAAAGGAACGAAAACGATTATTAGCCCTGTTTTTACCTTTAGATTTTTTATCCTGTGGTAAAAAAGTTCCTTTCCCACCAGTAACAGTTGAAATAATGGAATCCAACTGAGAACCAAATAATTTGTTACCCTGGAAAGAAATGGAAAGTAAAGTTGATTTAGAAGCCATATCAGCATTCCAAGTTTTAAGCCATAAAGCTCTTCTAGCTAAAATAGCTAGAGACATAAACCTGACATCAACTCTGATAATATCAAAAATAGCATCACAGATAAAATTATTAGCATGCTGAAGAAGAATAATAATATCATGAGAATCACGATGTGTTACTTGTTGCGCTAAAGTTTCCAACCAAAAAGTTGAAGCTGCAGCAACATCAGCCAAAGATATAGCAGGTCTAAGAAGATTACCTGAACACAGATAAGCTTTTCTTAGAAAGGATTCAATTTTCCTATCTAGAGGATCCTTAAACGAAGTACCATCTGACGTAGGAATAGTAGTACGTTTAGCAAGGGTAGAAATAGCCCCATCAACTTTAGGGATCTTGTCCCAAAATTCTAATCTGTCAGACGGCACAGGATATAAATGCTTAAAACGTTTAGAAGGAGTAAATGAATTACCCAATTTATCCCATTCCTTGGAATTTACTGCAGAAATAGCATTAGGAACAGGAAAAACTTCTGGAATAACCACAGGAGCTTTAAATACCTTATCCAAACGTTTAGAATTAGTATCAAGAGGACCAGAATCCTCTATTTCTAAAGCAATTAGTACTTCTTTAAGTAAAGAACGAATAAATTCCATTTTAAATAAATATGAAGATTTATCAGCATCAACCTCTGAAACAGAATCCTCTGAACCAGAGGAGTCATCAGAATCAGAATGATGATGTTCATTTAAAAATTAATCTGTAGGGAGAGAAGTTTTAAAAGATTTTTTACGTTTACTAGAAGGAGAAATAACAGACATAGCATTCTTTATGTATTCAGAAACAAAATCTCTTATATTATCAGGAACATTCTGCACCTTAGATGTTGAAGGAACTGCAACAGGCAATGGTACTTTACTAAAGGAAATATTATCTGCTTTAACAAGTTTGTCATGACAATCAATACAAACAACAGCTGGAGGAATAGCTACCAAAAGTTTACAGCAGATACACTTAGCTTTGGTAGATTCAGCACTAGACAGCGATTTTCCTGTAGTATCTTCTGACTCAGATGCAACGTGGGACATCTTGCAATATGTAAGAGAAAAAACAACATATATATAAAGCAAAATTGATCAAATTCCTTAAATGACAGTTTCAGGAATGGGAAAAAATGCCAAAGAACAAGCTTCTAGCAACCAGAAGCAATAAAAAAATGAGACTAAAATAATGTGGAGACAAAAGCGACGCCCATATTTTTTCGCGCCAAATAAGACGCCCACATTATTTGGCGCCTAAATGCTTTTGGCGCCAAAAATGACGCCACATCCGGAACGCCGACATTTTTGGCGCAAAATAACGTCAAAAAAATGACGCAACTTCCGGTGACACGTATGACGCCGGAAACGGAAATAGAATTTTTGCGCCAAAAGAGTCCGCGCCAAGAATGACGCAATAAAATGAAGCATTTTCAGCCCCCGCGAGCCTAACAGCCCACAGGGAAGAGTCAAATTTTTTGAAGGTAAGAAAAAATGATTAAATCAAATGCATTATCCCAAATATGAAACTGACTGTCTGAAAATAAGGAAAGTTGAACATTCTGAGTCAAGGCAAATAAATGTTTGAATACATATATTTAGAACTTTATAAACAAAGTGCCCAACCATAGCTTAGAGTGTCACAGAAAATAAGATTTACTTACCCCAGGACACTCATCTACATGTTTGTAAAAGCCAAACCAGTACTGAAACGAGAATCAGCAGAGGTAATGGTATATATAAGAGTATATCGTCGATCTGAAAAGGGAGGTAAGAGATGAATCTCTACGACCGATAACAGAGAACCTATGAAATAGACCCCGTAGAAGGAGATCACTGCATTCAAATAGGCAATACTCTCCTCACATCCCTCTGACATTCACTGCACGCTGAGAGGAAAACCGGGCTCCAACTTGCTGCGGAGCGCATATCAATGTAGAATCTAGCACAAACTTACTTCACCACCTCCATCGGAGGCAAAGTTTGTAAAACTGAATTGTGGGTGTGGTGAGGGGTGTATTTATAGGCATTTTGAGGTTTGGGAAACTTTGCCCCTCCTGGTAGGAATGTATATCCCATACGTCACTAGCTCATGGACTCTTGCTAATTACATGAAAGAAATGTACTTTTCTCTTTTCCACTGGGGTTGCTGTGACTTGGGCTGCTGCAGCGCTGCTTTGGCGAAGTAGGTTGGCCTCCACAGCGGCTATGACCCGGTCGATAATTTCTGTAGTCGGGTTGGGGCCATAATGTGCCAGTCTTATTTTAACTGCCCAGTCAAAGCTTGCTTCTTCGGGGGTTCTGTCTGATATGCTGAGCCCATTGGTTCCTTCGGTCCCTGGTACTCCGTCCATCTCGGTCAGTATTGTAATAATCTCCCTCTTCCTGAGGTTACTGGCTTGTCGGCCCCGTTGTTCTAGCAGGTCTTTAAGGGTAGCTCTTTTCAGCCTCATTCAGTACTCCCATTAGGTCTGGATGTGTAGTTGCTCTTCTGGGCGATGAGGATCATCCCGTCGCTTGCCACCAATTGTTACGGTATAACCCAGATACCAAGGGTTAATACCAGATGAAAGATGTCCTGAATATGGGATCAGCAACACACAACCCAGCTAATTCCTCCCAAACATGAGACCAGGCTCCATCTTGAAGGTAAAAACATGTCTTTAATGAGGGCTATATGCCCAGTATTTATGCAGAACTCCCTTAGGAGACCAGATGGGGGGTTAGAAGAGATTAGATAGAGGGAAAACGCCCTTTTACAGGCTATAATAGAATTACATTACTTAACCAGATAAGCAATTAAACAGAAGAAAACAATGGAGTCCTTTTTCACACCTGGCAGTCTGAACTTTGGAGGTGATTAAACAATGTGAACGCTTATCACTTTAAACTTAATTACAGTAAACAATAGCTGATGCCAAGAAACCTGTCTTTAGAAAATAGCTTCTCAAAGCTGAACAAAGTTAACCCTTCCAGTACTGACAGAGGGGTCTGTCACACTTTAGATTTACCCTTAGGTCTTTTATCCTGAGCAAAAAAACTCCCTTCCCCCCAGTGACAGTTGAAATAATCGAATCCAACTGAGAACCAAATAACTTATTACCTTGGAAAGACAGAGATAGCAATCTAGACTTAGAAGTCATGTCAGCATTCCAAGATTTAAGCCACAAAGCTCTTCTAGCTAAAATATCTAAAGACATAGATTTAACATCAATTTTGATGATATCAAAAATGGCATCACAAATAAAATGATTAGCATGTTGAAGCAAGCGAACAATGCTAGACAAATCAGAATCCATTTCTTGTTGCGCTAAATTTTCCAACCAAAAAGTTGATGCAGCTGCAACATCAGCCAAAGAAATTGCAGGCCTGAGAAGATGACCAGAATATAAATAGGCTTTCCTTAGATAAGATTCAAGTTTCCTATCTAAAGGATCTTTAAAAGAAGTACTATCTTCCATAGGAATAGTAGTACGTTTAGCAAGAGTAGGGATCTTTTTCCAAAACTCCAATGTAACTGCTGGCAAAGGATACAATTTTTTAAACCTTGAAGAAGGAATAAAAGAAGTACCAGGCCTATTCCATTCCTTAGAAATCATATCAGAAATAGCATCAGGAACTGGAAAAACCTCTGGAGTAACCACAGGAGGTTTATAAACAGAATTTAAACGTTTACTAGTCTTAATAACAAGAGGACTAGTTTCCTCAATATCCAATGTAATTAACATTTCTTTTAATAAAGAACAAATGTACTCCATTTTAAATAAATAAGTAGATTTGTCAGTGTCACTATCTGAGGAAGGATCTTCTGAATCAGATAGATCCTCATCAGAGGAGGATAATTCAGTATATTGTCGGTCATTTGACATTTCATCAACTTTATGAGAAGTTTTAAAAGACCTTTTATGTTTATTAGAAGGCGGGATGGCAGACAAAGCCTTCTGAATAGAATCAGTAATAAATTCTTTTAAATTCACAGGTATATCTTGTACATTAGATGTTGAACGAACAACAACAGGCAATGCACTATTACTGATGGACACATTATCTGCATGTAAAAGTTTATCATTACAAACCACAGCTGGCGATAATAACAAATGCACTTAGCTTTGGTAGAACTGTTATCAGGCAGCAGGGTTCCAACAGTGATTTCTGAGACAGGATCAGATTGAGACATCTTGCAAATGTAAGAGAAAAAAACAACATATAAAGCAAAATTATCAATTTCCTTATATGGCAGTTTCAGGAATGGGAAACAAATTCAAACAGCATAGCCCTCTGATAGAGAAAAAAGACAAGAGGCATATAGGAATGGGGTCTTAAATAATGAAAATATTTGGCGCCAAGTATGACGCACAACACAAACAGACGCTATCAACATCCGGAAATGACACACTCGCGTCACTGAAGATGCAACCTTGTGAAAAGACTCTGCGTCAACTAAGATGCCGGAAGTGACGAATTTGCGTAATCGAACGTAACTTTGCGGCAAAAAAAATATCGCTCCAAAAATGAAGCAATATACTTTGGCATTTTGCGCCCTCGCGAGCCTAATTCTGCCTGCGAATTTAAAATGACAGTCAATTGAAAAAAAGACTATACCCCAGGTAAGAAATACATTTTTCAAAAAAATGCATTTCCCAGATATGAAACGGACAGTCTGCAAAAAAAAATATACTGAAAACCTGAATCATAGCAAATATAAGTACAATACATATATTTAGAACTTTATATAAACACATAAAGTGCCAAACCATAGCTGAGAGTGTCTTAAGTAATGAAACAGTTATCAGTAGAGGTAATGGAATATGAGAGTATATGTCGATCTGAAAAGGGAGGTAGGAGATGAATCTCTACGACCGATAACAGAGAACCTATGAAATAGATCCCCACGAGGAAAACCATTGCATTCAATAGGTGATACTCCCTTCACATCCCTCTGACATTCACTGTACTCTGAGAGGAATTGGGCTTCAAAATGCTGAGAAGCGCATATCAACGTAGAAATCTTAGCACAAACTTACTTCACCACCTCCATAGGAGGCAAAGTTTGTAAAACTGAATTGTGGGTGTGGTGAGGGGTGTATTTATAGGCATTTTGAGGTTTGGGAAACTTTGCCCCTCCTGGTAGGATTGTATATCCCATACGTCACAAGCTCATAGACTCTTGCCAATTACATGAAAGAAATTATGTTTTCTTTCAAATAGATGGTGAGAGCCCACAATTCATTACTTCCGAGAAGCCATGGAGTCTGCAAGTAATAACTTGAAGGAGGGATTTAAAAACATTTTTTTTTTTAACTGAGACATTAAATCCACAACTCCAATACATTTTTTATTAATTATTTTAATGCACTAAAATGAAGTAAACAGGTAAAAATCAAACTGAAACAACTACCTGAAGCAGCTTTCTACCAAAAAGCTGCCTCAGAAGAAGCACAAACATAAAAATGGTAGAACTGAATTCCTAAAAGCCCATGAAGTGGCCCCGATCTAGTAGAATGAGCAGTCATTTGTTGTGGTGGAGGCTGCCTCCAAGTAAGTCTTGTGAATCAGTTTCAACCAAGAAGATAAAGAAACAGCAGAAAGTTTCTGTCCTTTTCTGGAACCAGAAAAGTGAACAAACTAGAAGTTTGTCTAAAAGTCTTAGTAGCATCAATGTAACACTTCAATGTCCTGAAAAAACAACCTTAGGCAAAACAAAACTAAATTTATGCTTACCTGATAAATGTATTTCTTTTTTGACATGATGAGTCCACGGATCATCTTAATTACTAATGGGATATTCACCTCTTGGTCAGCAGGAGGCGGCAAAGAGCACCAAAGCAGAGTTGATAAATAGCTCCTCCCTTCCCTCCCACTCCAGTCATTCGACCAACGTTAAGGAAAGAAAAGAAAAGCCAAAGGTGCCGAGGTGCCTGAAGTGTACCATAACCCAAAGACCTGTCTTACAAGAACAGGGCGGGCCGTGGACTCATCATGTCAAAAAATAAATAAATTTATCAGTTAAGCATAAATTTAGTTTTATTTTTAATGACACAATAAGTCCACGGATCATCTTAATTACTAATGGGATCCAATAACAAAGCTACAGTACACAGATGATACGGGAGGGACAAGACAGGAAACCTAAATGGAAGGCACCACTGCTTGAAGAACCCTTCTTCCAAAAAACGTCCTCAGTCGAGGCAAAAGTGTCACACTTGTAAAACTTTGAAAAAAGAGAAAAGAGAGAACTAAGTTGCAGCCTTGCAAATCTGTTCCACTGAAACTTAATTTTGGAATGCCCATGAGGAAGCAACAGCCCTCATGGAATGAGCCGTAACTCTCTCTGGAAGCTGTCGTCCAGCAGTCTCACATGCAAAAAGGATGATACTCTTCAGCCAAAAAGAAAGAGAAGTAGCCCTAACTTTCTGACCCTTACGTTTTCCTGAGAAAATCACATAGAAAGCAGAAGACTGATGAAAATCTTTAGTCGCCTGCAGATAAAACTTTAAAGCACGAACTACATCCAAACTGTGCAGAAGATGTTCCGTCTGAGAAAAAAAAATTGGAACACAAGGAAGGAACAACAATCTCTTGATTAATGTTCCAATCAGAAACAACCTTAGAAAGAAACCCAACTTAGGACGCAAAACTACCTTATTCAAATGGAATATAAGATGAGGAGATTCACACTGTAATGCTGAGAGTTCCGAAACTCTACAAGCAGAAGAGATAGCCACAAGAAATAAAACTTTCCAAGATAACAACTTAACATCTAAGGAATGCATAGGCTCGAACGGAGGCCACTGCAGATCGCTAAGAACTAAATTCAAACTCCAAGGTGGAGTAACTGGTTGAACACAGGCCTGATCCTAACCAAGGCCTGACAAAAAGATTGAACATCTGGAACAGCTGTCAGACGTTTGAGTAAGAAAACAGACAAGGTAGAGATCTGACCCTGCAGAGAACTTGTCGATAAGCCTTCCTCCAAACCCTCTTGGAAAGAAGACAAAAGTCTAGAAATTCTAACTCTACTCCAAGAGTAGCCCTTGGATTTGCACCAATATAATATCTCCGCCAAATCTTATAGTAAATCTTTCTGGTCACAGACTGACGAGTCTGAACGACCCATGGTCTCAATGACCGATTCAGAAAAACCCTGCTTAAATAAAATTAAGCGTTCAATCTGCAAGCAGACGGCGTCAGAGAAACTAGATTTGGAGAAGAAAGGACCCTTGAATTAGAAGGTCCTTCCTCCACGGAAGTCTCCAAGGTGAAAGAGATGACTTCTCTACCAGATCTGCATACCAAATCCTGCGAGGCCAGGCCGGTGTGATGAGGATCACCGACGGCCTCTCCTGTTTGACTCGAGTAATGACCCGAGGAAAAAGAGCAAACGGAGGAAAAAGGTATGCTGGACCGAAAATCCAAGTAGCTTTTAGAGCATCAATCAGATCTGCCTGAAGATCCCTGGACCTACCTGTATCTCAGGAGTTTGGCATTCTCAATCGACCACCCCTGTGGATTGCCGACAGACAGTAAGAGTGGGCTTCCGCCCACTGGATTAGTATGACTAATTCTGTAATCGCTAAGGAACTCCTCGTTCCTCCCTGATGATTGATGTAAGCCACAGAAGTCATGTTGTCAGACTGGAACCTGATAAACTAGGCCGAGGCTAACTGGGGCCAGGCCAGAAGAGCATTGAAGATCGCTCTCAGCTCCAGAATGTTTATAGGTTAAATAGACTCTGACAGAAACCAAACTCCCTAAACCTTTAGATATCCCCAGCCCCCATTCTAGAAGGCTGGCGATTATAGGTATAATCACCCAAGACAATCTGCGAAAGCAGGATCCCTGGGACAGATGGTCTGGCAACAAATTTAAAGTACCAGCCCCTATGGGAGGATCTGAACTCCCAACCTTCTGTTTTCCAAACAGTTGTGCTAGCCACTAAACTATGTCAGAGAGGTAGCCACTGTAGAAAAAAAATCCTTGTCTCCTACTTCCTAGTAAAATTTGAGACAAGTCATAAACTTCATTACCTTGTTTGAACATATTTAACTGCAAAGGAATGAAGTGGACCTGACCAAACGGGAAGATATCCAACGTGGCAATCATCAGCCTGATACTACTGTGCCCTGAGCCACTGATGGCCAAGGAATGGACTGCAGCAACTAGACCAGAGTCGAAATCCTTAATTTCCTGACTTCTGTCAGAAAAACAAAATTTATGCTTACCTGATAAATTTATTTCTCTTGTGGTGTATCCAGTCCACGGATCATCCATTACTTGTGGGATATTCTCCTTCCCAACAGGAAGCTGCAAGAGGATTACCCACAGCAGAGCTGTCTATATAGCTCCACCCCTAACTGCCCACCCCCAGTCATTCGACCGAAGACAAGCAAGAGAAAGGAGAAACTATAGGGTGCAGTGGTGACTGTAGTTTAAAAATAAAAAACACCTGCCTTAAAATGACAGGGCGGGCCGTGGACTGGATACACCACACGAGAAATAAATTTATCAGGTAAGCATAAATTTTGTTTTCTCTTGTAAGGTGTATCCAGTCCACGGATCATCCATTACTTGTGGGATACCAATACCAAAGCTATAGGACACGGATGAAGGGAGGGACAAGGCAGGCGCTTAAAAGGAAGGCACCACTGCCTGTAAGACCTTTCTCTCAAAAATAGCCTCCGAAGAAGCAAAAGTATCAAATTTATAGAATTTAGAAAAAGTATGAAGCGAAGACCAAGTCGCCGCCTTACAAATCTGTTCAACAGAAGCCTCATTCTTAAAAGCCCATGTGGAAGCTACCGCTCTAGTAGAATGAGCTGTAATTCTTTCAGGAGGCTGCTGGCCAGCAGTCTCATAAGCTAAGCGTATTATACTCCTTAGCCAAAAAGAAAGAGAAGTTGCCGAAGCCTTTTGGCCTCTCCTCTGTCCAGAATAGACAACAAACAATGCAGATGTTTGACGAAAATCTTTAGTAGCTTGTAAATAAAACTTTAAAGCACAAACCACGTCAAGATTGTGTAACAGACGTTCCTTCTTAGAAGAAGGATTAGGACACAGTGATGGTACAACAATCTCCTGATTGATATTTTTATTAGATACCACCTTAGGTAGAAACCCAGGTTTGGTACGTAACACTACCTTATCTGCATGGAAAATTAGATAAGGGGAATCACATTGTAAAGCTGATAACTCCGAAACTCTGTGAGCCGAGGAGATAGCTACTAAAAACAGAACTTTACAAGATAAGAGCTTAATATCTATGGAATGCAAAGGTTCAAACGGAACGCCTTGAAGAACCTTAAGAACTAAATTTAAACTCCATGGTGGAGCAACAGGTTTAAACAAAGGCTTGATTCTAACCAGAGCCTGACAAAATGCCTGAACATCTGGAACCTCAGCCAGACGTTTGTGCAAAAGAATAGACAGAGCAGAAATCTGTCCCTTTAAGGAACTAGCTGACAAACCCTTCTCCAATCCTTCTTGGAGAAAGGATAATATCTTAGGAATCCTGACCTTACTCCATGAGTAACCCTTGGATTCACACCAATGAAGATATTTACACCATATCTTATGATAGATTTTCCTGGTGACAGGCTTTCGTGCCTGTATTAAGGTATCATTGACCGACTCGGAGAAACAATGCTTTGATAAAATCAAGCGTTCAATCTCCAAGCAGTCAGACGCAGAGAAATTAGATTTGGATGGTTGAAAGGACCCTGAAGTAGAAGGTTCTGTCTCAGCGGCAGAGTCCATGGTGGAAAGGATGACATGTTCACCAGATCTGCATCACGCAGGTGCTATCAAAATCACCGATGCTCTCTCCTGCTTGATCTTGGCAATCAGACGAGGGAGCAGAGGAAACGGTGGAAACACATAAGCTAGGTTGAAGGACCAAGGCGCTGCTAGAGCATCTATCAGTGCTGCCTTGGGATCCCTGGACCTGGATCTGTAACGAGGAAGCTTGGCGTTCTGACGAGACGCCATGAGATGCAGTTCTGGTTGCCCCAAAGTTGAATCAACTGTGCAAATACCTCCAGATGGAGCTCCCACTCCCCCGGATGAAAAGTCTGTCGACTTAGAAAATCCGCCTCCCAGTTCTCTACTCCTGGGATATGGATAGCTGATAGATGGCAAGAGTGAAACTCTGCCCATAGAATTATCTTTGAAACCTCCAACATTGCTAGGGAACTCCTTGTTCCCCCTTGATGGTTGATGTAAGCTACAGTCGTGATGTTGTCCGACTGAAATCTGATGAACCTGACCGCAGCAAGCTGAGGCCAAGTCTGAAGCGCGTTGAATATCGCTCTTAGTTCCAGAATGTTTATCGGAAGGAGGGCCTCCTCCGGAGTCCATGATCCCTAAGCCTTCAGGTAGTTCCAGACTGCACCCCAACGCAGAAGGCTGGCATCTGTTGTTACTATTGTCCAATCTGGCCTGCGGAAGGTCATACCCTTGGACAGATGGACCTGAGATAGCCACCAGAGAAGAGAATCCCTGGTCTCTTGATCCAGATTTAGTAGAGGGGACAAATCTGTGTAATCCCCATTCCACTGACTGAGCATGCAGAGTTGCAGCGGTCTGAGATGTAGACGGGCAACGGCACTATGTCCATTGCCGCTACCATTAAGCCGATTACTTCCATACACTGAGCCACCGAAGGGCGAGAAGTAGAAAAAAGAACACGGCAGGAATTTAGAAGTTTTGACAACCTGGCCTCTGTCTGGTAAATCTTCATTTTTACAGAATCTATCAGAGTTCCCAGGAAGGAAACTCTTGTAAGAGGGGATAGAGAACTCTTTTCTTCATTCACTTTCCACCCATAAGACAACAGGAATGCCAGAACAATGTCCATATGGGACTTGGCAATTTGAAAATTCGACGCCTGTATCAGAATGTCGTCTAGGTAAGGGGCTACTGCTATTCCCCGCAGCCTTAGGACCGCCAAGAGTGACCCCAGAACCTTTGTAAAGATTCTTGGTGCCGTGGCTAACCCAAAGGGTAGAAAGGCGAACCTGAGAAAACGATGATGCTCTCTGTGTATCGGAATGTGAAGATAAGCATCCTTTAAATCCACGGTAGTCATATACTGACCCTCCTGGATCATAGGAAGGATGGTTCGAATAGTCTCCATCTTGAAGGATGGAACTCTGAGAAATTTGTTTAGAATCTTGAGATCTAAGATTGGTCTGAAGGTTCCCTCTTTCTTGGGAACCACAAACAGATTTGAATAGAAGCCTTGCCCCTGTTCCTCCTTTGGAACTGGGTGGATCACTCCCATAACTAGGAGGTCTTGAACACAATGTAAGAATGCCTCTCTCTTTATCTGGTTTGCAGATAATTGTGATAGGTGAAATCTTCCTTTTGGGGAAGAAACTTTGAATTCCAGAAGGTATCCCTGAGACACAATTTCCAACGCCCAGGGATCCTGGACATCTCTTGCCCAAGCCTGGGCGAAAAGAGAAAGTCTGCCCCCTACCAGATCTGTTACCGGATCGGGGGCTGATCTTTCATGCTGTCTTAGAGGCAGCAGCAGGCTTCTTGGCCTGCTTTCCTTTGTTCCAAGCCTGGTTAGGTCTCCAGACCGGCTTGGACTGGGCTAAATTTCCCTCCTGTTTTGTATTAGAGGAAGTTGAAGCTGCACCACTCTTGAAATTTCGAAAGGCACGAAAATTAGGCAGTTTGGTCCTTAATTTGCTGTACCTATCCGGAGGAAAGGCGTGACCTTTTCCTCCAGTAATATCAGAAATTATCTCCTTCAGCCCAGGCCCGAGTAGGGTCTGCCCCTTGAAGGGAATGTTGAGAAGCTTAGACTTTGAAGTAACGTCAGCTGACCAGGATTTAAGCCATAGCGCCCTACGCGCCTGAATAGCAAAATCTGAGTTCTTAGCCATTAGTTTGGTTAAATGAACAATGGCATCACAAACAAATGAATTGGCTAGCTTAAGAGCTTTAAGCTTGTCAAGGATATCATCCAATGGGGTTTCTACCTGTAGAGCCTCTTCGAGAGACTCAAACCAGAAGGCAGCAGCAGCAGTGACGGTGGCAATGCATGCAAGGGGCAGGAGAATAAACCCTTGTTGAATAAAAATTATTTTAAGATAACTCTCTATTTTTTTTGTCCATTGGATCTAGAAAAGCACAACTGTCCTCGACAGGGATAGTGGTACGCTTAGCTAGAGTAGAAACTGCTCCCTCTACCTTAGGGACCGTCTGCCATAAGTCCCGTGTAGCGGCGTCTATAGGAAACATCTTTTTAAAAACAGGAGGGGGAGAGAAAGGTACACCTGGTCTATCCCATTCCTTAGTAATAATTTCGGAAAACCTTTTAGGGATTGGAAAAACATCAGTGTAAGTAGGTACTGCATAGTATTTATCCAATCTACATAATTTCTCTGGGACTACAATAGTGTCACAGTCATCTAGAGTTGCTAAAACCTCCCTGAGCAATACGTGGAGGTGTTCAAGCTTAAATTTAAATGTAGACATATAGGAATCAGAGTGAAGTATCTTCCCTGAATCAGAAAAATCACCCACAGATTGAAGCTCCCCTGCTTCAGTATAATGTGAAGGTGTATCAGACCTAGCTACTAAAGCGTCAGAGAGCTCTGTATTTATTCTATTCCCAGAGGTGACTCACTTTCCTTGCAATCCTGGTAGTTTAGATAATACCTCTGTAAGGGTATGATTCATAACTGCCGCCATGTCTTGCAAGGTATACACAATGTGCGCGCTAGAAGTACTAGGCGTCCCCTGAGCGGGATTTATAGAATCTGACACGTGGGGAGAGTTAGCCGGCATAACTTCCTCCTTGTCAATTTCTTCTGGTGATAAATTTTTTAAAGCCAGAATATGGTCTTTATAATCTATAGTAAAATCAGTGCATTTGGTACACATTCTAAGAGGGGGTTCCACAATGGCTTCTAAACATAATGAACAATGAGTTTCCTCTATGTCAGACATGTTTAAACAGACTAGTAATGAGACCAGCAAGCTTGGAAAACACTTTAATAACTGTGAACAAGCAAAAAAACATAATTTATGTAAGAACTTACCTGATAAATTCATTTCTTTCATATTAGCAAGAGTCCATGAGCTAGTGACGTATGGGATATACATTCCTACCAGGAGGGGCAAAGTTTCCCAAACCTCAAAATGCCTATAAATACACCCCTCACCACACCCACAATTCAGTTTAACGAATATCCAAGAAGTGGGGTGATAAGAAAAAAGTGTGAAAGCATATAAAATAAGGAATTGGAATAATTGTGCTTTATACAAAAAAATCCTAACCACCACAAAAAAAGGGCGGGCCTCATGGACTCTTGCTAATATGAAAGAAATGAATTTGTCAGGTAAGTTCTTACATAAATTATGTTTTCTTTCATGTAATTAGCAAGAGTCCATGAGCTAGTGACGTATGGGATAATGATTACCCAAGATGTGGATCTTTCCACGCAAGAGTCACTAGAGAGGGAGGGATAAAATAAAGACAGCCAATTCCTGCTGAAAATAATCCACACCCAAAATAAAGTTTAATGAAAAACATAAGCAGAAGATTCAAACTGAAACCGCTGCCTGAAGTACTTTTCTACCAAAAACTGCTTCAGAAGAAGAAAATACATCAAAATGGTAGAATTTAGTAAAAGGACCAAGTTGCTGCTTTGCAAATCTGATCAATCGAAGCTTCATTCCTAAACGCCCAGGAAATAGAAACTGACCTAGTAGAATGAGCTGTAATCCTTTGAGGCGGAGTTTTACCCGACTCGACATAGGCAAGATGAATTAAAGATTTCAACCAAGATGCCAAAGAAATGGCAGAAGCTTTCTGGCCTTTTCTAGAACCGGAAAAGATAACAAATAGACTAGAAGTCTTTCGGAAAGACTTAGTAGCTTCAACATAATATTGCAAAGCTCTAACAACATCCAAAGAATGCAACGATTTCTCCTTAGAATTCTTAGGATTAGGACATAATGAAGGAACCACATTTTCTCTACTAATGTTGTTGGAATTCACAACTTTAGGTAAAAATTCAAAAGAAGTTCGCAACACCGCCTTATCCTGATGAAAAATCAGAAAAGGAGACTCACAAGAAAGAGCAGATAATTCAGAGACTCTTCTGGCAGAAGAGATTGCCAAAAGAAACAAAACTTTCCAAGAAAGTAATTTAATGTCCAATGAATGCATAGGTTCAAACGGAGGAGCTTGAAGAGCCCCCAGAACCAAATTCAAACTCCAAGGAGGAGAAATTGACTTAATGACAGGTTGTATACGAACCAAAGCTTGTACAAAACAATGAATATCAGGAAGATTAGCAATCTTTCTGTGAAAAAGAACAGAAAGAGCAGAGATTTGTCCTTTCAAAGAACTTGCGGATAAACCTTTATCTAAACCATCCTGAAGAAACTGTAAAATTCTCGGAATTCTAAAAGAATGCCAAGAAAAATGATGAGAAAGACACCAAGAAATATAAGTCTTCCAGACTCTATAATATATCTCTCTGGATACAGATTTACGAGCCTGTAACATAGTATTAATCACAGAGTCAGAGAAACCTCTTTGACCAAGAATCAAGCGTTCAATCTCCATACCTTTAAATTTAAGGATTTGAGATCCTGATGGAAAAAAGGACCTTGCGACAGAAGGTCTGGTCGTAGCGGAAGAGTCCACGGATGGCAAGAGGCCATCCGGACAAGATCCGCATACCAAAACCTGTGAGGCCATGCCGGAGCTACCAGCAGAACAAACGAGCATTCCTTCAGAATCTTGGAGATTACTCTTGGAAGAAGAACTAGAGGCGGAAAGATATAGGCAGGATGATACTTCCAAGGAAGTGATAATGCATCCACTGCTTCCGCCTGAGGATCCCGGGATCTGGACAGATACCTGGGAAGTTTCTTGTTTAGATGAGACGCCATCAGATCTATTTCTGGAAGCTCCCACATTTGAACAATCTGAAGAAATACCTCTGGGTGAAGAGACCATTCGCCCGGATGCAACGTTTGGCGACTGAGATAATCCGCTTCCCAATTGTCTATACCTGGGATATGAACCGCAGAGATTAGACAGGAGCTGGATTCCGCCCAAACCAAAATTCGAGATACTTCTTTCATAGCCAGAGGACTGTGAGTCCCTCCTTGATGATTGATGTATGCCACAGTTGTGACATTGTCTGTCTGAAAACAAATGAACGATTCTCTCTTCAGAAGAGGCCAAGACTGAAGAGCTCTGAAAATTGCACGGAGTTCCAAAATATTGATCGGTAATCTCACCTCCTGAGATTCCCAAACTCCTTGTGCCGTCAGAGATCCCCACACAGCTCCCCAACATGTGAGACTTGCATCTGTTGAAATTACAGTCCAGGTCGGAAGCACAAAAGAAGCCCCCTGAATTAAACGATGGTGATCTGTCCACCACGTTAGCGAGTGTCGTACAATCGGTTTTAAAGATATTAATTGAGATATCTTTGTGTAATCCTTGCACCATTGATTCAGCATACAGAGCTGAAGAGGTCGCATGTGAAAACGAGCAAAGGGGATCGCGTCCGATGCAGCAGTCATAAGACCTAGAATTTCCATGCATAAGGCTACCGAAGGGAATTATTGTGACTGAAGGTTTCGACAAGCTGAAATCAATTTTAGACGTCTCTTGTCTGTTAAAGACAGAGTCATGGACACTGAATCTATCTGGAAACCCAGAAAGGTTACCCTTGTCTGAGGAATCAATGAACTTTTTGGTGAATTGATCCTCCAACCATGATCTTGAAGAAACAACACAAGTCGATTCGTATGAGATTCTGCTAAATGTAAAGACTGAGCAAGTACCAAGATATCGTCCAAATAAGGAAATACCACAATACCCTGTTCTCTGATTACAGACAGAAGGGCACCGAGAACCTTTGTAAAAAATTCTTGGAGCTGTAGCTAGGCCAAACGGCAGAGCCACAAACTGGTAATGCTTGTCCAGAAAAGAGAATCTCAGGAACTGATAATGATCTGGATGAATAGGAATATGCAGATATGCATCCTGTAAATCTATTGTGGACATATAATGCCCTTGCTGAACAAAAGGCAAGATAGTCCTTACAGTTACCATTTTGAACGTTGGTATCCTTACATAACGATTCAATATTTTTAGATCCAGAACTGGTCTGAAGGAATTCTCCTTCTTTGGTACAATGAAGAGATTCGAATAAAACCCCAGCCCCTGTTCCAGAACTGGAACTGGCATAATTACTCCAGCCAACTCTAGATCTGAAACACAATTCAGAAATGCTTGAGCTTTCACTGGATTTACTGGGATACGGGAAAGAAAAAATCTCTTTGCAGGAGGTCTCATCTTGAAACCAATTCTGTACCCTTCTGAAACAATGTTCTGAATCCAAAGATTGTGAACAGAATTGATCCAAATTTCTTTGAAAAAACGTAACCTGCCCCCTACCAGCTGAGCTGGAATGAGGGCCGCACCTTCATGTGGACTTAGAAGCTGGCTTTGCCTTTCTAGAAGGCTTGGATTTATTCCAGACTGGAGATGGTTTCCAAACTGAAACTGCTCCTGAGGATGAAGGATCAGGCTTTTGTTCTTTGTTGAAACGAAAGGAACGAAAACGATTATTAGCCCTGTTTTTACCCTTAGATTTTCTATCCTGTGGTAAAAAAGTTCCTTTCCCACCAGTAACAGTTGAGATAATAGAATCCAACTGAGAACCAAATAATTTGTTACCCTGGAAAGAAATGGAAAGTAGAGTTGATTTAGAAGCCATATCAGCATTCCAAGTTTTAAGCCATAAAGCTCTTCTAGCTAAAATAGCTAGAGACATAAACCTGACATCAACTCTGATAATATCAAAAATGGCATCACAGATAAAATTATTAGCATGTTGAAGAAGAATAATAATATTATGAGAATCATGATCTGTTACTTGTTGAGCTAAAGTTTCCAACCAAAAAGTTGAAGCTGCAGCAACATCAGCCAATGATATAGCAGGTCTAAGAAGATTACCTGAACACAGATAAGCTTTTCTTAGAAAGGATTCAATTTTCCTATCTAAAGGATCCTTAAACGAAGTACCATCTGACGTAGGAATAGTAGTACGTTTAGCAAGGGTAGAAATAGCCCCATCAACTCTAGGGATTTTGTCCCAAAATTCTAATCTGTCAGACGGCACAGGATATAATTGCTTAAAACGTTTAGAAGGAGTAAATGAATTACCCAATTTATCCCATTCTCTGGAAATTACTTCAGAAATAGCATTAGGAACAGGAAAAACTTCTGGAATAACCACAGGAGATTTAAAGACCTTATCTAAACGTTTAGAATTAGTATCAAGAGGACCAGAATCCTCGATTTCTAAAGCAATTAGTACTTCTTTAAGTAAAGAACGAATAAATTCCATTTTAAATAAATATGAAGATTTATCAGCATCAATCTCTGAGACAGAATCCTCTGAACCAGAAGAGTCATCAGAATCAGAATGATGATGTTCATTTAAAAATTAATCTGTAGAAAGAGAAGTTTTAAAAGATTTTTTATGTTTACTAGAAGGAGAAATTACAGACATAGCCTTCTTGATGGATTCAGAAACAAAATCTCTTATGTTATCAGGAACATTCTGCACCTTAGATGTTGAGGGTACTGCAACAGGCAATGGTACATTACTAAAGGAAATATTATCTGCATTAACAAGTTTGTCATGACAATTAATACAAACAACAGCCGGAGGAATAGCTACCAAAAGTTTACAGCAGATACACTTAGCTTTGGTAGTTCCAGCACTAGACAGCGATTTTCCTGAAGTATCTTCTGACTCAGATGCAACGTGAGACATCTTGCAACATGTAAGAGAAAAAACAACATATAAAGCAAAATTGATCAAATTCCTTAAATGACAGTTTCAAGAATGGGAAAAAATGCCTATAAACAAGCTTCTAGCAACCAGAAGCAAAGAAAAAATGAGACTGAAATAATGTGGAGACAAAAGCGACGCCCATATTTTTTAGCGCCAAATAAGACGCCCACATATTTGGCGCCTAAATGCTTTTTGGCGCCAAAAATGACGCCACATCCGGAACGCCAACTTTTTTGGCGCAAAAGGACGTCAAAAATGACGCAACTTCCGGCGACACGTATGACGCCGGAAACAGAAAAGATTTTTTGCGCCAAAAAAGTCTGCGCCAAGAATGACGCAATAAAATGAAGCATTTTCAGCCCCCGCGAGCCAAACAGCCCACAGGGAAAAAGAGTCAAATTTTTTAAGGTAAGAAAAAATGATTGATTCAAATGCATTATCCCAAATATGAAACTGACTGTCTGAAAATAAGGAATGTTGGACATCCTGAGTCAAGGCAAATAAATGTTTGAATACATATATTTAGAACTTTATAAACAAAGTGCCCAACCATAGCTTAGAGTGTCACAGAAAATAAGACTTACTTACCCCAGGACACTCATCTACATGATTGTAGAAAGCCAAACCAGTACTGAAACGAAAATCAGCAGAGGTAATGGTATATAAATAAGAGTATATCGTCGATCTGAAAAGGGAGGTAAGAGATGAATCTCTACGACCGATAACAGAGAACCTATGAAATAGACCCCGTAGAAGGAGATCACTGCATTCAAAATAGGCAATACTCTCCTCACATCCCTCTGACATTCACTGCACGCTGAGAGGAAAACCGGGCTCCAACTTGCTGCGGAGCGCATATCAACGTAGAATCTAGCACAAACTTACTTCACCACCTCCATAGGAGGCAAAGTTTGTAAAACTGAATTGTGGGTGTGGTGAGGGGTGTATTTATAGGCATTTTGAGGTTTGAGAAACTTTGCCCCTCCTGGTAGGAATGTATATCCCATACGTCACTAGCTCATGGACTCTTGCTAATTACATGAAAGAAATAAAAACGGTACTGTGCCTTAAAGAGAAAAAAACAAACACAGAAACTGCTAAAACAGTGAAAAAAGCAGTAAATCTTACAAAATTTTTACAGTGTGTTTAATAGGCTAAAAGAGCATTGCACCCACTTGCAAATGGATGATTAACCCCTTAGTTTCAAAAACGGATAAAAAAAACCGATATAAATGTTTTTTAAACAGTCACAACAAACTGCCACAGCTCTGCTGTGGTCCTACCTGACCATACAACGACTTTGAAGGCACAAAAACCCTTTAGAGAGGTCCTAAATGTTCAGGGGACTCCTTCAGGGAAGCTGGATGTCTCAAGCTGCAAAAACGAAAATAGGCCCCTCCCAACCTGAACTCACAGTGAGAGGGCCTTAAAAAACTATCCCTAGGCAAAATCTAGACAGCCATGTGGAAAAACTGGGCCCCAGAATAAAATTTTATCACCAATATGTAAAAAAAATGTTTATACACTTCAAGCAAACGTTAAATCTATTCAGTAATGTGAGTAAATAATAAAAATATTACCCTTTACAGCAAGCATGATACCAGTCGTTATTAAATCACTGTAATCAGGCTTACCTTAAATAAATCCGGTATTGTTAGCATTTTCTAGCATATTCATTTCTCTAGAAAATATTTAAAACTGCACATACCTCAGAGCAGGAGACCCTGCACGCTATTCCCCCAGCTGAAGTTACCCATCTCTTCAGTTATGTGTGAGAACAGCAATGGATCTTAGTTACAACCTGCTAAGATCATCAAAGACCACAGGCAGACTCTTCTTCAATTCTGCCTGAGGCTAAAATAGTACAACTCCGGTACCATTTGAAAATAACAAACTTTTGATTGAAGATAAACTACATTAATTCACCACATCTCTCTATGCTACTTCCATTGTCGAGAGCTGCAAGAGAATGACTGGGGGTGGGCAGTTAGGGGAGGAGCTATATAGACAGCTCTGCTGTGGGTGATCCTCTTGCAGCTTCCTGTTGGGAAGGAGAATATCCCACAAGTAATGGATGATCCGTGGACTGGATACACCTTACAAGAGAAAATTACAAAGATCCTAATAAAAAAGTATTTTTCAAATCCACCTTCCAACCGAGAATCGCAGGAAGGAAGACAACATTTAAAATCAGTTGCAGCTGAATCCAAACTCCCAACTCTATGGTTGCGAGGTGGCTAAGCTATCTACCGGACCATTATAACTAGCCGTCCGTGAGAAATCTTGTTTGTAGAAAGTATGACGCCCGGAACAGGATGTCATCCCGATTGGGCGCCACTGCAATGCCCCATAACCGAAGCACCACCAAAAGCAACCCCAAAAACTCAGAGAAAATCTTTTGGAAGCTGTAGCAAGACCGAAAGGAATAATCACAAATTGGAAGTGTTTGACTAGAAAGGCAAACCCTTTAAAACTGTAATGATCCTGATGAATAGAAATATGTAGGAACACGTCCTATATGCCAGGAATTGACCCTCCTGGACTCCAGAAAGAATGGAATGATATCTTCCATCTTGATTAGACTCATGAATAATATCAGTCTGACAGTTCCCTCTCGGGGACCAGGAACAGAAACTATCACTCCCAGGATGGAGAAGCTCCCTACAAGAGGAAGAGCGCCTCTCATTCTGTCTGGTCCTTAAAGACAGAACCTTAGAAGGAAGAACTTAAACTCAAAACTAATTTTGAATGCTGCAAATTGGAGGCCGGCTCTTCTTGCTGCCCTTGATTCAACAGCTAATGCTTTTTAGGGTACATTCCCCTATTCCAAGACTAATTGGGTCCTTCAGAAAGGCTTGAATGGAAAAAAGGAGTGGAGGATTTTCCTTGAAAACACGAAAGGAAATAAAATTACTCTGATTTATCTCTCTGTAGACTTTAGATGAGACATCCGCAGACCAGGATCTTAACCATAATGTACTGCGGGCCATTATAAAAAATCTATCTCCCCCTGAAGGCATCTGTAGAAAAGAAACTTCAAGGCCCTTATCCAGTTCTGGATTACTTTCAAGAGAGTGTCTAACACATTAAGTGGCCTTTTTTTTATATCACCACACTAGTGAAGATCACACTGAAGGCAGCCTATGGAAATCCTGAAGTACATTCTTTTACCAAGACTGCCCAACAGATTCTGACACAGCAAGTATCTATTAAAGTTAGGAGATGGAGAAAAAAAAGTGTACCCGGTCTTCTCTGTAGTCTTTTCGGGTACTCCAAAATTACGTACACCATGGAGAATCACAATACTGATTAGGCTTGACTACGCAAATAATGACGGAGTCATTTAGGAAAGTCAAAACCTCCTCAGGAAGCAAACGGAGGTTCCACTTAAACTGAAAGAAACAACTTTAGTAACAGATAAAGGATTAACCCAGAGTCCTAGACTTTCCCCTCATATATCACAGAAGTATCTTACTCATCAAGCTCATAGAAGAAATATTAGAAATAGCTACCACTGCATCTAATTAAATACACTTCATCAGATGTCTTCCCCGTAGCATGGGAAAGGAAGACAATGCAACATATATCGCCATGACATTAAAAGACGATGCCTTGTACAGTAACTCCAGATGGAGTTTGCGAGGAACCGCAGGGCACTGCATGTGTGTTATAAAATGTTATGGGCACTTTCATAATCCACCTGACTCACATATGGAAGAATAATTAATAAATTCTTAACCTTTTGTTAATAAAAATTAACATATAACAAACGTTACTGTCACTTTAAATGTTAAAGAGCAACTTTTTTTTTTTTTTACTGACTCACATTAAGTAATTAATGAAAATGTAACATATAATAAACGTTATTGTGTCTTTGAGTGTTCAAGTGCAACCCATTTTTATTTTAATGATGAAAGAAAAGGTTAAATATATACAGAAGGAACCCTTTACTGTAAAATTCCCTCTATATCTCAATTTGCACCCAGTCGAGAAGTCAGACAGTCTCTGTACTGTATCCTTAAGTCAACTAAAGCGCTGATCTTAAGCGCAAGCACTTCAGACACAAACACCTCCGTTACTTCAGCAACCTGAAGTAATAGGAAGGAAGTGCCGTCTGGAAAGTGCTAAATCGAAATCTAAAGTTCCTCTGCTCCTTCCGATAACCGGAACTCTAGGAAAGGGAATACGCAACTTACAATGGCGCCATTAACAAGCTTAGCCCCTCATGGGCGTTTCCAAGCCATCTCCCGGTCGACATTATCTAAGTCAAGGCACCGGGAGTAAAGGGATAAACAGTACACAGTTGCTTAGCCTGATATAAAGCAAACCCTCACACTGTCAACAACAGTTTACCAGGTAAACAAACAAAAGATCATATGTGATCTCCCGGTCGTCATAGGCTAAGTATAGCCTCCGGGAACAAGAGAACAAACTGAACAACTTCAGTTTAAATAAGTGTTCAGTCCGAGCTCTACCTGACAGAGAAACCCCTTAGAGCACACACTCTGCCACACACAATGTAAAGATTCATTAGAAAGTTTCATTATAAAATTTCCCGGTCGGCTCTATTATTAGATGAGACCGCCAGGAGATGAGACACATGTCACCCAGTGCCTGCGTTCTAACTGCCCTGATGTCTCCTAATAGAAAAGGAGAATCTGAGTCCAAGTTCAATGAGGTCTAAATTAATAAAGTGCCCAAACTTTTTCTGAGATCCTCTGCCCCCAGAAATAAAGTTAGCACTTACCTCATCTTCTGCCTGGCAGTAAGGCAGTTCCCAGGTTTAGGAGGTCCTCTCCCTCCCATGGCCCTGTAAATAAACGAAAATCCTGAGTAAAATCCCTCAGGTTTTCTGGGTTAGGGCAGCATCAGAATATGGGAGGCGCAGTGAGAATTATGTCCCACAAGTTCCCATTGCTCTAAAGCCACCACTGCTCTCCTGTAGAGACTGATATGGACTACGGCTACACCCTAGAACAAAGCAGCACAATCTTGCACTATTTTAAAAATAATAAACTCTTGATTGAAGAATCTAATCTAACACCTCACTTTACCTCTTCCTATCACTAACATAGGCAAAGCGAATGACTGGGGTGGGAGGGAAGGGAGGAGCTTTTTAACAGCTCTGCTGTGGTGCTCTTTGCCGCCTCCTGCTGACCAGGAGGTGAATAGCCCATTAGTAATTAAGATGATCCGTGGACTCATCGTGTCATTAAAAAGAAATATAAAAGTAGTTTGTAAAACTGCCTTATTCTGATGATAAAATCAAATAAACAGGATCACAAGTAGTTTAATGTCTACCTTACGCATAGGTTCAAAAGGAGGAGCCTGCAAAACCCTTAACACCAAGTTCAGATTCCATGGAGGTAAAATTTGCTTGATTACAGGTTTGATACGAGCCAAAGGCAGAGCAAAACCATGAATATCAGGAAGATTAACAAACGTCGTATGAAATAAAACTGAAAGAGCAGAAATCTGCCCCTTCAAAGAACTGGCAGATAAACCCTTATCCAAACCATCCTGTAAAAACTTCAGAATCATAGGATTTCCAGACCTTATGATAAATCTTTCTAGTTACAGGATTTTGGGCCCGAATTAAGGTTTCAATCACAGAATCAGAGAAACCTCTGTGTCAAAGATCTAACCATTCAATTTCCATGACATCAAGTTCAGATACTTGAGATCCGGATGGAAAACATAATTTATGTAAGAACTTACCTGATAAATTCATTTCTTTCATATTAGCAAGAGTCCATGAGCTAGTGACGTATGGGATATACATTCCTACCAGGAGGGGCAAAGTTTCCCAAACCTCAAAATGCCTACAAATACACCCCTCACCACACCCACAAATCAGTTTAACGAATAGCCAAGAAGTGGGGTGATAAGAAAAAGTGCGAAAGCATCAAAAATAAGGAATTGGAATATTTGTGCTTTATACAAAAAAATCATAATCACCACAAAAAGGGTGGGTCTCATGGACTCTTGCTAATATGAAAGAAATGAATTTATCAGGTAAGTTCTTACATAAATTATGTTTTCTTTCATGTAATTAGCAAGAGTCCATGAGCTAGTGACGTATGGGATAATAAATACCCAAGATGTGGAACTTCCACGCAAGAGTCACTAGAGAGGGAGGGATAAAATAAAGACAGCCAATTCCGCTGAAAAATAATCCACACCCCAAAACAAAGTTTAAATCTTATAATGAAAAAAACCCTGAAATTATAAGCAGAAGAATCAAACTGAAACAGCTACCTGAAGTACTTTTCTACCAAAAACTGCTTCAGAAGAAGAAAACACATCAAAATTGTAGAATTTAGTAAAAGTATGCAAAGAAGACCAAGTTGCTGCTTTGCAAATCTGATCAACCGAAGCTTCATTCCTAAACGCCCAGGAAGTAGAAACTGACCTAGTAGAATGAGCTGTAATCCTTTGAGGCGGAGTTCTACCCGACTCAACATAAGCATGATGAATCAAAGACTTTAACCAAGATGCCAAAGAAATGGCAGAGGCCTTCTGACCTTTTCTAGAACCAGAAAAGATAACAAATAGACTAGAAGTCTTTCAGAAATCTTTAGTAGCTTCAACATAATATTTCAAAGCTCTTACCACATCCAAAGAATGCAACGATCTTTCCTTAGAATTCTTAGGATTAGGACACAATGAAGGAACCACAATCTCTCTACTAATGTTGTTAGAGTTCACAACCTTAGGTAAAAATTTAAATGAAGTCCGCAACACTGCCTTATCCTGATGAAAAATCAGAAAAGGAGATTCACAAGAAAGAGCAGATAACTCAGAAACTCTTCTAGCAGAAGAGATGGCCAAAAGAAACAAAACTTTCCAAGAAAGTAATTTAATATCCAGAGAATGAATAGGTTCAAAAGGAGGAGCTTGTAAAGCTCCCAGAACCAAATTTAAACTCCAAGGAGGAGAAATTGACTTAATGACAGGTTTGATACGAACCAAAGCCTGTACAAAACAATGAATATCAGGAAGATTAGCAATCTTTCTGTGAAACAGCACAGAAAGAGCAGAAATTTGTCCTTTCAAGGAACTTGCAGACAAACCTTTATCCAGACCATCCTGGAGAAACTGTAAAATTCTAGGAATTCTAAAAGAATGCCAGGAAAATTGATGAGAAGAACACCAAGAAATGTAAGTCTTCCAGACTCGATAATATATCTTCATAGACACAGATTTACGAGCCTGTAACATAGTATTAATTACGGAGTCAGAGAAACCTCTATGACTGAGAATCAAGCGTTCAATCTCCATACCTTCAAATTTAATGATTTGAGATCCTGATGGAAAAATGGGCCTTGAGATAGAAGGTCTGGTCTTAACGGAAGAGTACAAGGTTGGCAAGAAGCCATCCGAATAAGATCCGCATACCAAAACCTGTGAGGCCATGCTGGAGCCACCAGCAGAACAAACGAACGCTCCTTTAGAATTTTGGAAATCACTCTTGGAATAAGAACTAGAGGCGGAAAGATATAGGCAGGATGATACTTCCAAGGAAGCGACAATGCATCCACTGCCTCCGCCTGAGTATCCCTCGATCTGGACAGATACCTGGGAAGTTTCTTGTTTAGATGAGAAGCCATCAGATCTATTTCTGGAAGACCCCAGATTTGAACGATCTGAAGAAATACCTCTGGGTGAAGAGACCATTCGCCTGGATGTAACGTCTGGCGACTGAGATAATCCGCTTCCCAATTGTCTATACCTGGGATGTGAACCGCAGAAATTAGACAGGAGCTGGATTCCGCCCATACAAGTATCCGAGATACTTCTTTCATAGCCAGAGGACTGTGAGTCCCCCCTTGATGATTGACATATGCCACGGTTGTGACATTGTCCGTCTGAATACAAATGAACGATTCTCTCTTCAGAAGAGGCCACGACTGAAGAGCTCTGAAAATCGCACAGAGTTCCAAAATGTTGATTGGTAATCTCGCCTCCTGAGATTCCCAAACCCCCTGCGCTGTCAGAGAACCCCATACAGCACCCCAACCTGTCAGACTCGCATCCGTTGAGATCACATTCCAGGTTGGAAGAACAAAAGAAGCCCCTTGAACTAAACGATGGTGATCTGTCCACCATTTCAGAGAGTGTCGTACAATCGGATTTAAAGATATTAACTGTGATATCTTTGTATAATCCCTGCACCACTGGTTCAGCATACAGAGCTGAAGAGGTCGCATGTGAAAACGAGCAAAAGGGATCGCGTCCGATGCAACAGTCATAAGACCTAGAATTTCCATGCATAAGGCTACCGAAGGGAATGATTGAAACTGAAGGCTTCGACAAGCTGAAATTAATTTCAGACGTCTCTTGTCCGTCAGAGACAAAGTCATGGACACTGAATCTATCTGGAAACCTAAAAAGGTTACCCTTGTCTGAGGAATCAATGAACTCGTTGGTAAATTGATCCTCCAACTATGTTCTTGAAGAAATGACACAAGTCGATTCGTATGAGATTCTGCTAAATGTGAAGACTGAGCAAGTACCAAGATATCGTCCAAATAAGGAAATACCACAATACCCTGTTCTCTGATTACAGATAGAAGGGCACCGAGAACCTTTGAAAAAATCCTTGGAGCCGTTGCTAGACCGAACGGCAGAGCCACAAATTGGTAATGCTTGTCTAGAAAAGAGAATCTCAGAAACTGAAAGTGATCTGGATGAATCGGAATATGCAGATATGCATCCTGCAAATCTATTGTGGACATATAATGCCCTTGCTGAACAAAAGGCAGAATAGTCCTTATAGTTACCATTTTGAATGTTGGTATCCTTACATAACGATTCAATATTTTTAAATCCAGAACTGGTCTGAAGGAATTCTCCTTCTTTGGTACAATGAATAGATTTGAGTAAAACCCCAAACCATGTTCCAAAACTGGAACAGGCACAATTACCCCAGCCAACTCTAGATCTGAAACACATTTCAGAAACGCCTGAGCCTTCACTTGATTTATTGGAATAAGAAAAAACCTTCTTGCAGGTGGATTACCTTGAAACCTATTCTGTACCCTTGTGAGACAATGTTCTGAATCCAAAGACTGTGAATCGAATTGATCCAAATTTCTTTGAAAAATCGTAATCTGCCCCCTACCAGCTGCGCTGGAATTAGGGCCGCACCTTCATGTGGACTTGGGAGCTGGCTTTGGCTTTCTAAAAGGCTTGGATTTATTCCAGACTGGAGACGGTTTCCAAACAGAAACCGTTCCTTTAAGGGAAGGATCAGGCTTTTGTTCCTTATTCTGACAAAAGGAACGAAAACGATTAGCAGCCCTATATTTACCTTTAGATTTTTTATCCTGAGGTAAAAAAGTTCCTTTCCCCCCAGTAACAGTTGAAATAATAGAATCCAACTGGGAACCAAACAATTTATTACCTTGGAAAGAAAGAGAAAGCAAAGTTGACTTAGAAGACATATCAGCATTCCAATTTTTAAGCCATAAAGCTCTTCTAGCTAGAATAGCTAAAGACATATACCTGACATCAACTCTAATGATATCAAAGATGGCATCACAAATAAAATTATTAGCATGTTGAAGAAGCTTAACAATGCTATGAGTATTATGGTCTGTCACTTGTTGTGCTAAAGCCTCCAACCAGAAAGTTGAAGCTGCAGCAACATCCGCCAAAGAAATAGCAGGCCTAAGAAGATTACCTGAACATAAATAAGCTTTCTTTCATGTAATTAGCAAGAGTCCATGAGCTAGTGACGTATGGGATATACATTCCTACCAGGAGGGGCAAAGTTTCCTAAACCTCAAAATGCCTATAAATACACCCCTCACCACACCCACAAATCAGTTTTACAAACTTTGCCTCCCATGGAGTTGGTGAAGTAAGTTTGTGCTAGATTCTACGTTGATATGCGCTTTGCAGCAGGCTGGAGCCAGGTTTTCCTCTCAGTGTGCAGTGAATGTCAGAGGGATGTGAAGAGAGTATTGCCTATTTGAATTCAATGGTCCCTTCTACCGGATCTATTTCATAGGTTCTCTGTTATCGGTCGTAGAGATTCATCTCTTACCTCCCTTTTCAGATCGACGATATACTCTTATGTACCATTACCTCTACTGATTCTCGTTTCAGTACTGGTTTGGCTTTCTACTACATGTAGATGAGTGTCCTGGGGTAAGTAAGCCTTATTTTTTGTGACACTCTAAGCTATGGTTGGGCACTTTTATATAAAGTTCTAAATATATGTGTTTAAACATTTTTTGCCTTGATTCAGGATGTTCAATATTCCTTTTTTCAGACAGTCAGTTTCATTATTGGGATAATGCATATGAATTAAAACATTTTTTCTTACCTTAAAAATTGACTTTTTTCCCTGTGGGCTGTTAGGCTCGCGGGGGCTGAAAATGCTTCATTTTATTGCGTCATTCTTGGCGCAGACTTTTTTGGCGCAAAAATTTTGTTTGTCATTTCCGGCGTCATACTTGTCGCCGGAAGTTGCGTCATGTTTTTGAAGTTTTTTCGCGCCAAAAATGTCGGCGTCACCGGATGTGGCGTCATTTTTGGCGCCAAAGCATTTAGGCGCCAAATAATGTGGGCGTCTTTTTTGGCGCTAAAAAATATGGGCGTCATTATTGTCTCCACATTATTTAAGTCTAGTTGTTTATTTGCTTCTGGTTGCTAGAAGCTTGTTCATTGGCATTTTTTCCCATTCCTGAAACTGTCATTTAAGGAATTTGATAAATTTTGCTTTATATGTTATTTTTTCTATTACATATTGCAAGATGTCTCAGATTGACCCTGAATCAGAAGCTACTTCTGGAAAATCGCTGCATGATGCTGGATCTACCAAAGTTAAGTGTATTTGCTGTAAACTTGTGGTAACTGTCCCTCCGGCTGTTGTTTGTGATGAATGTCATGATAAACTTGCTAATGCAGATAATATTTCCTTTTAGTAATGTTCCATTACCTGTTGCTGTTCCATCAACATCTAATATTCAGGGTGTTCCTGTTAATATAAGAGATTTTATTTCTAATTCTATTAGGAAGGCTATGTCTGTTATTCCTCCTTCCAGTAAACGTAAAAGGTCTTTTAAAACTTCTCATTTTCCAGATGAATTTTTAAATGAACAACATCTTTCTGATTCTGTTTCTGATGATGATTTGTCTGGTTCAGAGGATTCTGTTTCAGAGATTGACACTGATAAATCTTCATATTTATTTAAAATGGAATTTATTCGTTCTTTACTTAAAGAAGTCTTAATTGCATTAGAAATAGAGGATTCTGGTCCTCTTGATACTAAATCTAAACGTTTAAATACGTTTTTTAAACCTCCTGTAGTTATTCCAGAGGTTTTTCCCGTCCCTGATGCTATTTCTGAAGTAATTTCCAGGGAATGGAATAATCTGGGTAATTCATTTACTCCTTCTAAAAGGTTTAAGAAATTGTATCCTGTGCCATCTGACAGATTAGAGTTTTGGGACAAAATCCCTAAGGTTGATGGGGCTATCTCTACTCTTGCTAAACGTACTACTATTCCTACGGCAGATAGTACTTCCTTTAAGGATCCTTTAGATAGGAAAATTGAATCCTTTCTAAGAAAAGCTTATTTATGTTCAGGTAATCTTCTTAGGCCTGCTATATCTTTGGCGGATGTTGCTGCAGCTTCAACTTTCTGGTTGGAGGCTTTAGCACAACAAGTGACAGACCATAATACTCATAGCATTGTTAATCTTCTTCAACATGCTAATAACTTTATTTGTGATGCCATCTTTGACATCATTAGGGTTGATGTCAGGTATATGTCTTTAGCTATTTTAGCTAGAAGAGCTTTATGGCTTAAAACTTGGAATGCTGATATGTCTTCTAAGTCAACTTTGCTTTCCCTTTCTTTCCAAGGTAATAAATTGTTTGGTTCACAGTTGGATTCTATTATTTCAACTGTTACTGGGGGGGAAAGGAACTTTTTTACCACAGGATAAAAAATCCAAAGGTAAATATAGGGCTGCTAATCGTTTTCGTTCCTTTCGTCACAATAAGGAACAAAAGCCTGATCCTTCCCCAACAGGAACGGTATCAGTTTGGAAACCATCTCCAGTCTGGAATAAATCCAAGCCTTTTAGAAAGCCAAAGTCAGCTCCCAAGTCCACATGAAGGTGCGGCCCTCATTCCAGCGCAGCTGGTAGGGGGCAGATTACGATTTTTCAAAGAAATTTGGATCAATTCGATTCACAGTCTTTGGATTCAGAACATTGTTTCTCAAGGGTACAGAATAGGTTTCAAGATAAGGCCTCCTGCAAGAAGATTTTTTCTTTCTCGCATTCCAATAAATCCAGTGAAGGCTCAAGCGTTTCTGAAATGTGTTTCAGATCTAGAGTTGGCTGGAGTAATTGTGCCTGTTCCAGTTCTGGAACAAGGTCTGGGGTTCTATTCAAATCTATTCATTGTGCCAAAGAAGGAGAATTCCTTCAGACCTGTACTGGATTTAAAGATATTGAATCGTTATGTAAGAATACCAACATTCAAAATGGTAACTATAAGGACTATTCTGCCTTTTGTTCAGCAAGGGCATTATATGTCCACAATAGATTTACAGGATGCATATATGCATATTCCGATTCATCCAGATCACTTTCAGTTTCTGAGATTCTCTTTTCTAGACAAGCATTACCAGTTTGTGGCTCTGTCGTTTGGCCTAGCAACAGCTCAAAGGATTTATTCAAAGGTTCTCAGTGCCCTACTATCTGTAATCAGAGAACAGGGTATTGTGGTATTTCCTTATTTGGACGATATCTTGGTACTTGCTCAGTCTTCACATTTAGCAGAATCTCATACGATTCGACTTGTATCGTTTCTTCAAGAACATGGTTGGAGGATCAATTTACCAAAGAGTTTGTTGATTCCTCAGACAAGGGTAACCATGACTCTGTCGTTAACGGACAAGAGACGTCTGAAATTGGTTTCAGCTTGTCGAAACCTTCAGTCTCAATCATTCCCTTCGGTAGCCTTATGCATGGAAATTCTAGGTCTTATGACTGCTGCATCGGACGCGATCCCCTTTGCTCGTTTTCACATGCGACCTCTTCAGCTCTGTATGCTGAACCAGTGGTGCAGGGATTATACAAAGATATCACAATCAATATCTTTAAAACCGAATGTACGACACTCTCTGACGTGGTGGACACACCACCATCGTTTAGTTCAGGGGGCTTCTTTTTTTCCTCCAACCTGGACTGTGATCTCAACAGATGTAAGTCTGACAGGTTGGGGAGCTGTATGGGGGTCTCTGACAGCACAGGGGGTTTGGGAATCTCAGGAGGCGAGATTACCAATCAACATTTTGGAACTCCGTGCGATTTTCAGAGCTCTTCAGTCGTGGCCTCTTCTAAAGAGAGAGTCGTTCATTTGTTTTCAGACGGACAATGTCACAACCGTGGCATATGTCAATCATCAAGGAGGGACTCACAGTCCTCTGGCTATGAAAGAAGTATCTTGAATACTTGTATGGGCGGAATCCAGCTCCTGTCTAATTTCTGTGGTTCACATCCCAGGTATAGACAATTGGGAAGCGGATTATCTCAGTCGCCAAACATTACATCCGGGCGAATGGTCTCTTCACCCAGAAGTATTTCTTCAGATTGTTCAATTCTGGGGACTTCCAGAAATAGATCTGATGGCTTCTCATCTAAACAAGAAGCTTCCCAGGTATCTGTCCAGATCCAGGGATCCTCAGGCGGAAGCTGTGGATGCATTGTCTCTTCCTTGGAAGTATCATCCTGCCTATATCTTTCCGCCTCTAGTTCTTCTTCCAAGAGTGATTTCCAAGATTCTAAAGGAGTGCTCGTTTGTTCTGCTGGTGGCTCCAGCATGGCCTCAAAGGTTTTGGTATGCGGATCTTGTTCAGATGGCTACTTGTCAACCATGGACTCTTCCGTTAAGATCAGACCTTCTATCGCAAGGTCCTTTTTTCCATCAGGATCTCAAATCCTTAAATTTGAAGGTATGGAGATTGAACGCTTGATTCTCAGTCATAGAGGTTTCTCTGACTCCGTAATTAATACTATGTTACAGGCTCGTAAAACTGTATCTAGGAAGATATATTATCGAGTCTGGAAGACTTACATCTCTTGGTGCTCTTCTCATCATTTTTCCTGGCATTCTTTTAGAATTCCTAGAATTTTACAATTTCTTCAGGATGGTCTGGATAAAGGTTTGTCTGCAAGTTCTTTGAAAGGACAAATTTCTGCTCTGTGTTGTTTCACAGAAAGATTGCTAATCTTCCTGATATTCATTGTTTTGTTCAGGCTTTGGTTCGTATCAAACCTGTCATTAAGTCAATCTCTCCTCCTTGGAGTTTGAATTTGGTTCTGGGGGCTTTACAAGCTCCTCCGTTTGAACCTATGCATTCTCTGGACATTAAATTACTTTCTTGGAAAATCCTGTTCCTTTTGGCAATCTCTTCTGCTAGAAGAGTTTCAGAGTTATCTGCTCTTTCTTGTGAATCTCCTTTTCTGATTTTTCATCAGGATAAGGCGGTGTTGCGAACTTCATTTAAATTTTTACCTAAGGTTGTGAACTCTAACAACATTAGTAGAGAAATTGTGGTTCCTTCATTATGTCCTAATCCTAAGAATTCTAAGGAAAGATCGTTGCATTCTTTGGATGTAGTTAGAGCTTTGAAATATTATGTTGAAGCTACTAAAGGTTTCCGAAAGACTTCTAGTCTATTTGTTATCTTTTCCGAAGTTTTAAAAGACCTTTTACGTTTACTGGAAGGAGGAATAACAGACATAGCCTTCCTAATAGATTTAGAAACAAAATCTCTTATATTAACAGGAACATCCTGAGTAATAGATGTTGATGGAACAGCAACAGGTAATGGAATATTACTAATGGAAATTTTATCTGCATTAGCAAGTTTATCATGACATTCATCACAAACTACAGCCGGAGGAACAGTTACCACAAGTTTACAACAAATGCACTTAACTTTGGTAGGACCAGCATCAGGCAGCGTTTTTCCAGAAGTAGCTTCTGATCTAGGGTCAACCTGAGACATCTTGCAATATGTAAGAGAAAAAACAACATATAAAGCAAAATCTATCAAATTCCTTAAATGACAGTTTCAGGAATGGGAAAAAATGCCAATGAACAAGCCTCTAGTAACCAGAAGCAAAAGAAAAATGAGACTTAAATAATGTGAAAAAAAGGTGGAGACAATAATGACGCCCACATTTTTTAGCGCCAAAAAAGACGCCCACATTATTGGCGCCTAAACGCTTTTGGCGCCAAGAATGACACCACATCCGGTGACGCCGACATTTTTGGCGCAAAACGTCAAAAAAATGACGCAATCACAAACAACTTCCAGCGACAAGTATGATGCCGGAAATGACAAAGAAATTTTTTTGCGCCAAAAAAGTCCGTGCCAAGAATGACGCAATAAAATAAAGCATTTTCAGCCCCCGCGAGCCTAACAGCCCACAGGTAAAAAAGTCAATTTGAAAGGTAAGAAAAAATTGAAAATTCATATGCATTATCCCAAATAATGAAACTGACTGTATTAAATAAGGAATATTGATTATCCTGAATCAAGGCAAATAAAAGTTTAAACACATATATTTAGAACTTTTATAAAAAAAGTGCCCAACCATAGCTTAGAGTGTCACAAAAAATAAGACTTACTTACCCCAGGACACTCATCTACATATAGTAGATAGCCAAACCAGTACTGAAACGAGAATCAGTAGAGGTAATGGTATATAAGAGTATATCGTCGATCTGAAAAGGGAGGTAAGAGATGAATCTCTAAGACCGATAACAGAGAACCTATGAAATAGATCCCGTAGAAGGAGACCATTGAATTCAAATAGGCAATACTCTCTTCACATCCCTCTGACATTCACTGCACACTGAGAGGAAAACCGGGCTCCAGCCTGCTGCGAAGCGCATATCAACGTAGAATCTAGCACAAACTTACTTCACCACCTCCATGGGAGGCAAAGTTTGTAAAACTGATTTGTGGGTGTGGTGAAGAGTGTATTTGTAGGCATTTTGAGGTTTGGGAAACTTTGCCCCTCCTGGTAGGAATGTATATCCCATACGTCACTAGCTCATGGACTCTTGCTAATTACATGAAAGAAAAGTAGACCTTGAGACAGAAGGTCTGACCTTAGAGGAAGAGGCCAAGGAGGACAACTGGACATCAGGGTTTACTGATATTTACCTAAGGCACAATCATTTGTAAGAATCCACAGCTTTTGAGGGTCTATTATTTGTCTTATGGTACTCTAAAAGTCTGTTAGGTGGGTTTCCACTTTGTAGATAGAAGCAACCACAATGACCTATAGTAAGGACTAAGTGCCACTGTGCTACCTTTGGAATAGTTATCTGATCTGAAGAGACAATTGCCCAGAAGGTTCCATAGAGTATGAGTCAGTAACCGAAATGAGGGCAGTTGTGCAGAAGAATAAGCCTACTGGAAAAACCAGAGCAACACAAAGAAGTCAAGAAATTAAATCCAAAAAACAGTACTAACTATATCTTGATCCTTATAGTATCCTATACACCACCGTCCTCTAATTAATGGAAAGGATGTAAGACAAGGTAAGTGATCTTAGTATGCATTAGATAAATAAAATAAAATGTACCAAGATATAGCAATTTCAGTATTTTGGATACAATTTCTTGTTATGTTGGCTCATCTAGCTAATATGTACCAAAGCTAAGCAAACACTGGGGGTGAAACTAAAAAATGTGCTACAGATATCTACAATGAAAAGAATGTGCTGTCTAAACTGTTCAGATGGTGATGCACTTCCATTGGCAAGGTGGTACCCAGAGTCAGGAACTGGATTTCACTTTTAGTGACTTGACAATGTATTGAGTTATCCAAACTCAAATAGAAGTTTCTGTAAAGGAAAGACTGTGGGATTAAAAATAGTCTGTCTCTCCAGTCCTGTAGGTAGAACAACACTGGGGTCTGACAACATACAGTCTGTACAATGGTGTAACATTCAAGGAGAACATACAGATGTGGTTATTCCTATTATTCCTATGTTTATTCCTATGTTTAGGGTGTGCAGCAAGGAAAGGTTAAATCAGCCTTTACCTTGCACCCCACAAAATGCAACTATCTATGAATATAAGGAGATCCTCTGGCCTTGAATTAATACAAAAGAAGATCTCTCCCTGTGTGACACAATGCTACGTAGCGGCACATTACAAGTGATTTATTTCATTTAAACAGAGACTTTCACAGGGACACAATGGGTCCTGTTGACTTGGGGCGCAGAACATAACTGTGCCCCGTTTCTCACAGAGCCCCCCGAGCTGCTCCCATCTCACATAATGTAATGAGGCTTTTCTAGAGTCTGTCTCTGCCCTTTCTATAAGGCACCAGAGAGTTAAACAGCTGTGTGACCTGCGGTAAAAGTACAATCTCTCATATCTGCACATTTAGCTGCTCAGGTTTCGCATCACAATGAGCAGTATGCGCTTGGCTCTGAACAAAGAAATTGTCAACATTTTGCCCTGTTTTTTCCCTTCTTTGTAATGGGTCTGTTACTTATCATTCGCCATAAGAGAACCTCTTAATTGCAGTATTAGAAAACGTCTCCACAGTAGCTGAGACTAAACAATGTGCTATCTCCTTGTGCCCCCCTCTAAGCCGTGTCACATTCATCCCAGCTACATGACAATAGGTATCTGTCCTTTGTAACAATGTGTATTATTCTCCTGTCAATCACTGCAAGCTGACGGCTCAGCTGATACCCAGCGCTGCTAGCTTCATGTCTGGTCTCCGCATTATACCCTAGTGCTAGCACAGTTTCCTTCTGCATTTCATGTTACACTACTTGTTTACTGCTTCTGGATAAACAGGATTTGCAGCTTCTGCCCTGTCAGCAACGTGAGTGTCACCTGTCGCTTGTTAGCAAGTCTGATAAGCCTTTGGGTCAGTCACCGGCAGAGTGCATTATGGGACACTGATGATTATCAGCGTGTGAGGGATGTTATCACTGCTAACCACATGTGCTTACCAAGATAACAAGATGTCAGTGAGTGACCAAAAGAAATCCCAGAGAGACCACTCACAAAGTCTATGACGAATATCTTACTTTGTCATCTAAGTGCATACTGGCTATTTGTTATGAAATATGGACCTTTTAATATGTCTGTAAATGTTTATGTCTGAATGTGCCGGGCAGTGCATGTGAGTATGTCTGTGTGTGCCGGGCAGTGTATGTAAGTATGTTTGAATGTGCCGGGCAGTGTATGTGAGTATGTCTGAATGTGCGGGGCAGTGCATGTGAGTATGTCTGAATGTGCCGGGCAGTGCATGTGAGTATGTCTGAATGTGCCGGGCAGTGCATGTGAGTATGTCTGAATGTGCCGGACAGTGTATGTGTGAGTATGTCTGTGTGTGCCAGGCAGTGTATGTGTGAGTATGTCTGAGTGTGCCGGGCAGTGTATGTGAGTATGTCTGAGTGTGCCGGGCAGTGTATGTGTGAGTATGTCTGAATGTGCCGGACAGTGTATGTGTGAGTATATCTGTGTGTGCAGGGCAGTGTATGTGTGAGTATATCTGTGTGTGCCGGGCAGTGCATGTGAGTATGTCTGTGTGTGCCGGGCAGTGTATGTGAGTATGTCTGAATGTGCCGGGCAGTGCATGTGAGTATGTCTGTGTGTGCCGGGCAGTGTATGTAAGTATGTTTGAATGTGCCGGGCAGTGTATGTGAGTATGTCTGAATGTGCGGGGCAGTGCATGTGAGTATGTCTGAATGTGCCGGGCAGTGCATGTAAGTATGTTTGAATGTGCCGGGCAGTGCATGTGAGTATGTCTGAATGTGCGGGGCAGTGCATGTGAGTATGTCTGTGTGTGCCAGGCAGTGTATGTGAGTATGTCTGTGTGTGCCGGGCAGTGTATGTGAGTATGTCTGAATGTGCCGGGCAGTGTATGTGTGAGTATGTCTGAATGTGCCGGACAGTGTATGTGTGAGTATGTCTATGTGTGCCAGGCAGTATATGTGTGAGTATGTCTGAGTGTGCCGGGCAGTGTATGTGAGTATGTCTGAATGTGCCGGGCAGTGCATGTGAGTATGTCTGTGTGTGCCGGGCAGTGTATGTGAGTATGTCTGAATGTGCCGGGCAGTGTATCTGTGAGTATGTCTGAATGTGCCGGGCAGTGCATGTGAGTATGTCTGTGTGTGCCGGGCAGTGTATGTGTGAGTATGTCTGAATGTGCCGGGCAGTGCATGTGAGTATGTCTGAATGTGCCGGGCAGTGCATGTAAGTATGTTTGAATGTGCCGGGCAGTGTATGTGAGTATGTCTGTGTGTGCCGGGCAGTGTATGTGTGAGTATGTCTGAATGTGCCGGGCAGTGCATGTGAGTATGTCTGAATGTGCCGGGCAGTGCATGTGAGTATGTCTGAATGTGCCGGGCAGTGCATGTAAGTATGTTTGAATGTGCCGGGCAGTGTATGTGAGTATGTCTGAATGTGCGGGGCAGTGCATGTGAGTATGTCTGAATGTGCCGGGCAGTGCATGTGAGTATGTCTGTGTGTGCCGGGCAGTGTATGTGAGTATGTCTGAATGTGCCGGGCAGTGCATGTGAGTATGTCTGTGTGTGCCGGGCAGTGTATGTGAGTATGTCTGAATGTGCCGGGCAGTGCATGTGAGTATGTCTGTGTGTGCCGGGCAGTGTATGTAAGTATGTTTGAATGTGCCGGGCAGTGTATGTGAGTATGTCTGAGTGTGCGGGGCAGTGCATGTGAGTATGTCTGAATGTGCCGGGCAGTGTATGTGAGTATGTCTGAATGTGCGGGGCAGTGCATGTGAGTATGTCTGAATGTGCCGGGCAGTGCATGTGAGTATGTCTGTGTGTGCCGGGCAGTGTATGTGAGTATGTCTGAATGTGCCGGGCAGTGTATGCGAGTATGTCTGTGTGTGCCGGGCAGTGTATGTGTGAGTATATCTGTGTGTGCAGGGCAGTGTATGTGTGAGTATATCTGTGTGTGCCGGGCAGTGTATGTGTGAGTATATCTGTGTGTGCCGGGCAGTGTATGTGTGAGTATATCTGTGTGTGCCGGGCAGTGTATGTGTGAGTATATCTGTGTGTGCAGGGCAGTGTATGTGTGAGTATATCTGTGTGTGCCGGGCAGTGTATGTGTGAGTATGTCTGTGTGTGCCAGGCAGTGTATGTTTGAGTATGTCTGAGTGTGCCGGGCAGTGCATGTGAGTATGTCTGAGTGTGCCGGGCTGTGTATGCGAGTATGTCTGTGTGTGCCAGGCAGTGTATGTGTGAGTATGTCTGAGTGTGCTGGGCAGTGTATGTGTGAGTATGTCTGTGTGTGCCAGGCAGTGTATGTGTGAGTATATCTGTGTGTGTCGGGCAGTGTATGTGTGAGTATATCTGTGTGTGCCAGGCAGTGTATGTGTGAGTATATCTGTGTGTGCCAGGCAGTGTATGTGTGAGTATGTCTGTGTGTGCCAGGCAGTGTATGTGTGAGTATATGTGTGTGTGCCGGGCAGTGTATGTGTAAGTATATCTGTGTGTGCCAGGCAGTGTATGTGTGAGTATGTCTGTGTGTGCCAGGCAGTGTATGTGTGAGTATATGTGTGTGTGCCGGGCAGTGTGCGTGTGCGTATGTCTGTGTGTGCCGGGCAGTGTATGTGTGAGTATATCTGTGTGTGCCAGGCAGTGTATGTGTGAGTATGTCTAAATGTGCCAAGTAGTGTATGTGTAAGTATGTCTGTGTGTGCCGGGCAGTGTATGTGTGAGTATGTCTGTGAGTGCCAGGCAGTGTATGTGTGAGTATGTCTGAGTGTGCCGGCAGTGTATGTGAGTATGTCTGAGTGTGCCGGGCAGTGTATGTGTGAGTATGTCTGTGTGTGCCGGGCAGTGTATGTGTGAGTATGTCTGTGTGTGCCGGGCAGTGTATGTGTGAGTATGTCTGAGTGTGCCGGGCAGTGTATGTCTGAGTATGTCTGTGTGTGCCGGGCAGTGTATGTGTGAGTATGTCTGAATGTGCCGGGCAGTGTATGTGTGAGTATGTTTGTGTGTGCCGGGCAGTGTATGTGTGAGTATGTCTGTGTGTGCCGGGCAGTGTATGTGTGAGTATATCTGTGTGTGCAGGGCAGTGTATGTCTGAGTATGTCTGAGTGTGCCGGGCAGTGTATGTGTGAGTATATCTGTGTGTGCCGGGCAGTGTATGTGAGTATGTCTGAGTGTGCCGGGCAGTGTATGCGAGTATGTCTGTGTGTGCCGGGCAGTGTATGTGTGAGTATATCTGTGTGTGCAGGGCAGTGTATGTGTGAGTATATCTGTGTGTGCCGGGCAGTGTATGTGTGAGTATATCTGTGTGTGCAGGGCAGTGTATGTGTGAGTATATCTGTGTGTGCCGGGCAGTGTATGTGTGAGTATATCTGTGTGTGCAGGGCAGTGTATGTGTGAGTATATCTGTGTGTGCCGGGCAGTGTATGTGTGAGTATGTCTGTGTGTGCCAGGCAGTGTATGTTTGAGTATGTCTGAGTGTGCCGGGCAGTGCATGTGAGTATGTCTGAGTGTGCCGGGCTGTGTATGCGAGTATGTCTGTGTGTGCCAGGCAGTGTATGTGTGAGTATGTCTGAGTGTGCTGGGCAGTGTATGTGTGAGTATGTCTGTGTGTGCCAGGCAGTGTATGTGTGAGTATATCTGTGTGTGTCGGGCAGTGTATGTGTGAGTATATCTGTGTGTGCCAGGCAGTGTATGTGTGAGTATGTCTGTGTGTGCCAGGCAGTGTATGTGTGAGTATATGTGTGTGTGCCGGGCAGTGTATGTGTAAGTATATCTGTGTGTGCCAGGCAGTGTATGTGTGAGTATGTCTGTGTGTGCCAGGCAGTGTATGTGTGAGTATATGTGTGTGTGCCGGGCAGTGTGCGTGTGCGTATGTCTGTGTGTGCCGGGCAGTGTATGTGTGAGTATATCTGTGTGTGCCAGGCAGTGTATGTGTGAGTATGTCTAAATGTGCCAAGTAGTGTATGTGTAAGTATGTCTGTGTGTGCCGGGCAGTGTATGTGTGAGTATGTCTGTGAGTGCCAGGCAGTGTATGTGTGAGTATGTCTGAGTGTGCCGGCAGTGTATGTGAGTATGTCTGAGTGTGCCGGGCAGTGTATGTGTGAGTATGTCTGTGTGTGCCGGGCAGTGTATGTGTGAGTATGTCTGTGTGTGCCGGGCAGTGTATGTGTGAGTATGTCTGAGTGTGCCGGGCAGTGTATCTGTGAGTATGTCTGAGTGTGCCGGGCAGTGTATGTGTGAGTATGTCTGTGTGTGCCGGGCAGTGTATGTGTGAGTATGTCTGAATGTGCCGGGCAGTGTATGTGTGAGTATGTTTGTGTGTGCCGGGCAGTGTATGCGAGTATGTCTGTGTGTGCCGGGCAGTGTATGTGTGAGTATATCTGTGTGTGCAGGGCAGTGTATGTGTGAGTATGTCTGAGTGTGCCGGGCAGTGTATGTGTGAGTATATCTGTGTGTGCCGGGCAGTGTATGTGTGAGTATATCTGTGTGTGCCGGGCAGTGTATGTGTGAGTATGTCTGTGTGTGCCAGGCAGTGTATGTGAGTATATCTGTGTGTGCCGGGCAGTGCATGTGAGTATGTCTGAGTGTGCCGGGCAGTGTATGTGTGAGTATGTCTGAGTGTGCCGGGCAGTGCATGTGAGTATATCTGTGTGTGCCGGGCAGTGTATGTGTGAGTATGTCTGAGTGTGCCGGGCAGTGTATGCGAGTATGTCTGTGTGTGCCGGGCAGTGTATGTGAGAATGTCTGAGTGTGCCGGGCAGTGTATGTGTGAGTATATCTGTGTGTGCCGGGAAGTGTATGTGAGTATGTCTGAGTGTGCCGGGCAGTGTATGTGAGTATGTCTGTGTGTGCCGGGCAGTGGATGTGTGAGTATATCTGTGTGTGCCAGGCAGTGTATGTGTGAGTATGTCTGTGAGTGCCGGGCAGTGTGCATGTGAGTATGTCTGTGTGTGCCGGGCAGTGTAGGTGTGAGTATGTCTGTGAGTGCCGGGCAGTGTATGTGTGAGTATATCTGTGTGTGCCGGGCAGTGTGCATGTGAGTATGTCTGTGAGTGCCGGACAGTGTGCATGTGAGTATGTCTGTGAGTGCCGGGCAGTGTGCATGTGAGTATGTCTGTGAGTGCCGGGTAGTGTGCATGTGAGTATATCTGTGAGTGCCGGGCAGTGTGCATGTGAGTATGTCTGTGAGTGCCGGGCAGTGTATGTGTGAGTATATCTGTGAGTGCCGGGCAGTGTGCATGTGAGTATGTCTGTGTGTGCCAGGCAGTGTATGTGTGAGTATGTCTGAGTGTGCAGGGCAGTGTATGTGTGAGTATGTCTGTGTGTGCAGGGCAGTGTATGTGTGAGTATGTCTGAGTGTGCAGGGCAGTGTATGTGTGAGTATGTCTGTGTGTGCAGGGCAGTGTATGTGTGAGTATGTCTGTGTGTGCAGGGCAGTGTATGTGTGAGTATATCTGTGTGTGCCGGGCAGTGTATGTCTGAGTATGTCTGTGTGTGCCAGGCAGTGTATGTGTGAGTATGTCTGAGTGTGCAGGGCAGTGTATGTGTGAGTATGTCTGTGTGTGCAGGGCAGTGTATGTGTGAGTATGTCTGAGTGTGCAGGGCAGTGTATGTGTGAGTATGTCTGTGTGTGCAGGGCAGTGTATGTGTGAGTATGTCTGTGTGTGCAGGGCAGTGTATGTGTGAGTATATCTGTGTGTGCCGGGCAGTGTATGTCTGAGTATGTCTGTGTGTGCCAGGCAGTGTGCATGTGAGTATGTCTGTGAGTGCCGGGCAGTGTGCATGTGAGTATGTCTGTGAGTGCCGGGCAGTGAGCATGTGAGTATGTCTGTGAGTGCCGGGCAGTGTGCATGTGAGTATGTCTGTGTGTGCCGGGCAGTGTGCATGTGAGTATGTCTGTGAGTGCCGGGCAGTGTGCATGTGAGTATGTCTGTGTGTGCCGGGCAGTGAGCATGTGAGTATGTCTGTGAGTGCCAGGCAGTGTGCATGTGAGTATGTCTGTGAGTGCCGGGCAGTGTGCATGTGAGTATGTCTGTGTGTGCCGGGCAGTGTGCATGTGAGTATGTCTGTGAGTGCCAGGCAGTGTGCATGTGAGTATGTCTGTGAGTGCCAGGCAGTGTGCATGTGAGTATGTCTGTGAGTGCCAGGCAGTGTGCATGTGAGTATGTCTGTGAGCACAGTATGCAGTCTTTAATGCTCTCTGTTCCCATTTCGCACCTGGAACTTTCTGATGTAGGTTTGCTGTAGCCCTGGGTGGAATCCTCCCATACACTGTTGGCGAGGATGTTCCCGATAGCCATCATCACCATAGAAAGCTCCACCGGCCAATCATCCAGATCCAATGAGCGCACACGAGACAGGTGAGTTCCAAGGTTACGGTGAATTCCTGAGCACTCAATACACATCAATGCTCCAAGGTTCAAGCTAGCCCAGTCTGGGTCTGAGACGCAACATAAATATAGGCTGGATTAGCACACGGCATGTGAGACAGAGAGACAGCACACAGCGTGTGAGACAGAGAGAGAGAGACAGCACACGGCATGTGAGACAGAGAGAGAGAGACAGCACACGGGTGTGAGACAGAGAGAGAGACAGCACACGGCATGTGACACAGAGTGAGAGAGAGAGACAGCACACGGCATGTGAGACAGAGAGAGAGAGACAGCACACGGGTGTGAGACAGAGAGAGAGACAGCACACGGCATGTGAGACAGAGAGAGAGAGACAGCACACGGGTGTGAGACAGAGAACAGAGAGAGACAGCACACGGCGTGTGAGACAGAGAGAGAGACAGCACACGGCATGTGAGACAGAGAGAGAGAGACAGCACACGGGTGTGAGACAGAGAACAGAGAGAGACAGCACACGGCGTGTGAGACAGAGAACAGAGAGAGACAGCACACGGCATGTGACACAGAGTGAGAGAGAGAGACAGCACACGGCATGTGAGACAGAGAGAGAGACAGCACACGGCATGTGAGACAGAGAGAGAGAGACAGCACACGGCGTGTGAGACAGAGAACAGAGAGACAGCACACGGCATGTGAGACAGAGAGAGAGACAGCACACGGCATGTGAGACAGAGAGAGAGACAGCACACGGCATGTGAGACAGAGAAGAGAGAGAGACAGCACACGGCATGTGAGACAGAGAGAGAGACAGCACACGGCATGTGAGACAGAGAGAGAGACAGCACACGGCATGTGAGACAGAGAGAGAGACAGCACACGGCATGTGAGACAGAGAGAGAGACAGCACACGGAATGTGAGACAGAGAACTGAGAGAGACAGCACACGGCATGTGAGACAGAGAACAGAGAGAGACAGCACACGGCATGTGAGACAGAGAGAGAGAGACAGCACACGGCGTGTGAGACAGACAACAGAGAGAGACAGCACACGGCATGTGAGACAGAGTGAGAGAGACAGCACACGGCATGTGAGACAGAGAGAGAAACAGCACACGGCGTGTGAGACAGAGAGAGAGAGAGACAGCACACGGCGTGTGAGACAGAGAGAGAGAGACAGCACACGGCATGTGAGACAGAGAGAGAGAGACAGCACACGGCATGTGAGACAGAGAACAGAGAGAGACAGCACACGGCATGTGAGACAGAGAACAGAGAGAGACAGCACACGGCGTGTGAGACAGAGAACAGAGAGAGAGACAGCACACGGCATGTGAGACAGAGAACAGAGAGAGAGACAGCACACGGCATGTGAGACAGAGAACAGAGAGAGAGACAGCACACGGCATGTGAGACAGAGAACAGAGAGAGACAGCACACGGCATGTGAGACAGAGAACAGAGAGAGACAGCACACAGCGTGTGAGACAGAGAGAGAGAGACAGCACACGGCGTGTGAGACAGAGAACAGAGAGAGACAGCACACAGCGTGTGAGACAGAGAGAGACAGCACACGGCATGTGAGACAGAGAGAGAGAGACAGCACACGGGTGTGAGACAGAGAACAGAGAGAGAGACAGCACACGGCATGTGAGACAGAGAACAGAGAGAGAGACAGCACACGGCGTGTGAGACAGAGAACAGAGAGAGAGACAGCACACGGCATGTGAGACAGAGAACAGAGAGAGAGACAGCACACGGCATGTGAGACAGAGAACAGAGAGAGAGACAGCACACGGCATGTGAGACAGAGAACAGAGAGAGACAGCACATGGCATGTGAGACAGAGAACAGAGAGAGACAGCACACAGCGTGTGAGACAGAGAGAGAGACAGCACACGGCATGTGAGACAGAGAGAGAGACAGCACACGGCGTGTGAGACAGAGAACAGAGAGAGACAGCACACGGCATGTGAGACAGAGAGAGACAGCACACGGCGTGTGAGACAGAGAACAGAGAGAGACAGCACACGGCATGTGAGACAGAGAGAGACAGCACACGGCATGTGAGACAGAGAGAGAGTGAGAGACAGCACACGGCGTGTGAGACAGAGAACAGAGAGAGACAGCACACGGCATGTGAGACAGAGAGAGACAGCACACGGCGTGTGAGACAGAGAACAGAGAGAGACAGCACACTGCGTGTGAGACAGAGAGAGACAGCACACGGCATGTGAGACAGAGAGAGAGAGACAGCACACGGCATGTGAGACAGAGAGAGAAACAGCACACGGCGTGTGAGACAGAGAACAGAGAGAGACAGCACACGGCATGTGAGACAGAGAACAGAGAGAGACAGCACACGGCATGTGAGACAGAGAGAGAGACAGCACACGGCATGTGAGACAGAGAGAGAGACAGCACACGGCATGTGAGACAGAGAGAGAAACAGCACACGGCGTGTGAGACAGAGAACAGAGAGAGACAGCACACGGCATGTGAGACAGAGAGAGAGAGAGACAGCACACGGCGTGTGAGACAGAGAACAGAGAGAGACAGCACACGGCATGTGAGACAGAGAGAGAGAGACAGCACACGGCATGTGAGACAGAGAGAGAAACCGCACACGGCGTGTGAGACAGAGAGAGAGAGAGACAGCACACGGCATGTGAGACAGAGAGAGAGAGACAGCACACGGCATGTGAGACAGAGAGATAAACAGCACACGGCGTGTGAGACAGAGAACAGAGAGGGACAGCACACTGCGTGTGAGACAGAGAACAGAGAGAGACAGCACACGGCATGTGAGACAGAGAGAGAGACAGCACACGGCATGTGAGACAGAGAGAGAAACAGCACACGGCGTGTGAGACAGAGAACAGAGAGAGACAGCACACGGCATGTGAGACAGAGAGAGAGAGAGACAGCACACGGCGTGTGAGACAGAGAACAGAGAGATACAGCACACTGCGTGTGAGACAGAGAACAGAGAGAGACAGCACACGGCATGTGAGACAGAGAGAGAGAGAGACAGCACACGGCATGTGAGACAGAGAGAGAAACAGCACACGGCGTGTGAGACAGAGAACAGAGAGAGACAGCACACGGCATGTGAGACAGAGAACAGAGAGAGACAGCACACGGCGTGTGAGACAGAGAACAGAGAGAGACAGCACACGGCATGTGAGACAGAGAACAGAGAGAGACAGCACACGGCATGTGAGACAGAGTGAGAGAGAGAGAGACAGCACACGGCGTGTGAGACAGAGAGAGAGACAGCACACGGCATGTGAGACAGAGAGAGAGAGACAGCACACGGCGTGTGAGACAGAGAACAGAGAGACAGCACACGGCATGTGAGACAGAGAGAGAGACAGCACACGGCATGTGAGACAGAGAGAGAGACAGCACACGGCATGTGAGACAGAGAAGAGAGAGAGACAGCACACGGCATGTGAGACAGAGAGAGAGACAGCACACGGCGTGTGAGACAGAGAACAGAGAGAGACAGCACACGGCATGTGAGACAGAGAGAGAGAGACAGCACACGGCATGTGAGACAGAGAGAGAAACCGCACACGGCGTGTGAGACAGAGAGAGAGAGAGACAGCACACGGCATGTGAGACAGAGAGAGAGAGACAGCACACGGCATGTGAGACAGAGAGAGAAACAGCACACGGCGTGTGAGACAGAGAACAGAGAGAGACAGCACACTGCGTGTGAGACAGAGAACAGAGAGAGACAGCACACGGCATGTGAGACAGAGAGAGAGACAGCACACGGCATGTGAGACAGAGAGAGAAACAGCACACGGCGTGTGAGACAGAGAACAGAGAGAGACAGCACACGGCATGTGAGACAGAGAGAGAGAGAGACAGCACACGGCGTGTGAGACAGAGAACAGAGAGATACAGCACACTGCGTGTGAGACAGAGAACAGAGAGAGACAGCACACGGCATGTGAGACAGAGAGAGAGAGACAGCACACGGGTGTGAGACAGAGAACAGAGAGAGACAGCACACGGCGTGTGAGACAGAGAGAGAGACAGCACACGGCATGTGAGACAGAGAGAGAGAGACAGCACACGGGTGTGAGACAGAGAACAGAGAGAGACAGCACACGGCGTGTGAGACAGAGAACAGAGAGAGACAGCACACGGCATGTGACACAGAGTGAGAGAGAGAGACAGCACACGGCATGTGAGACAGAGAGAGAGACAGCACACGGCATGTGAGACAGAGAGAGAGAGACAGCACACGGCGTGTGAGACAGAGAACAGAGAGACAGCACACGGCATGTGAGACAGAGAGAGAGACAGCACACGGCATGTGAGACAGAGAGAGAGACAGCACACGGCATGTGAGACAGAGAAGAGAGAGAGACAGCACACGGCATGTGAGACAGAGAGAGAGACAGCACACGGCATGTGAGACAGAGAGAGAGACAGCACACGGCATGTGAGACAGAGAGAGAGACAGCACACGGCATGTGAGACAGAGAGAGAGACAGCACACGGAATGTGAGACAGAGAACTGAGAGAGACAGCACACGGCATGTGAGACAGAGAACAGAGAGAGACAGCACACGGCATGTGAGACAGAGAGAGAGAGACAGCACACGGCGTGTGAGACAGACAACAGAGAGAGACAGCACACGGCATGTGAGACAGAGTGAGAGAGACAGCACACGGCATGTGAGACAGAGAGAGAGACAGCACACGGCGTGTGAGACAGAGAACAGAGAGAGACAGCACACGGCGTGTGAGACAGAGAGAGAGAGACAGCACACGGCATGTGAGACAGAGAGAGAGAGACAGCACACGGCATGTGAGACAGAGAACAGAGAGAGACAGCACACGGCATGTGAGACAGAGAACAGAGAGAGACAGCACACGGCGTGTGAGACAGAGAACAGAGAGAGAGACAGCACACGGCATGTGAGACAGAGAACAGAGAGAGAGACAGCACACGGCATGTGAGACAGAGAACAGAGAGAGAGACAGCACACGGCATGTGAGACAGAGAACAGAGAGAGACAGCACACGGCATGTGAGACAGAGAACAGAGAGAGACAGCACACAGCGTGTGAGACAGAGAGAGAGAGACAGCACACGGCGTGTGAGACAGAGAACAGAGAGAGACAGCACACAGCGTGTGAGACAGAGAGAGACAGCACACGGCATGTGAGACAGAGAGAGAGAGACAGCACACGGGTGTGAGACAGAGAACAGAGAGAGAGACAGCACACGGCATGTGAGACAGAGAACAGAGAGAGAGACAGCACACGGCGTGTGAGACAGAGAACAGAGAGAGAGACAGCACACGGCATGTGAGACAGAGAACAGAGAGAGAGACAGCACACGGCATGTGAGACAGAGAACAGAGAGAGAGACAGCACACGGCGTGTGAGACAGAGAACAGAGAGAGAGACAGCACACGGCATGTGAGACAGAGAACAGAGAGAGACAGCACATGGCATGTGAGACAGAGAACAGAGAGAGACAGCACACAGCGTGTGAGACAGAGAGAGAGACAGCACACGGCATGTGAGACAGAGAGAGAGACAGCACACGGCGTGTGAGACAGAGAACAGAGAGAGACAGCACACGGCATGTGAGACAGAGAGAGACAGCACACGGCGTGTGAGACAGAGAACAGAGAGAGACAGCACACGGCATGTGAGACAGAGAGAGACAGCACACGGCATGTGAGACAGAGAGAGAGTGAGAGACAGCACACGGCGTGTGAGACAGAGAACAGAGAGAGACAGCACACGGCATGTGAGACAGAGAGAGACAGCACACGGCGTGTGAGACAGAGAACAGAGAGAGACAGCACACTGCGTGTGAGACAGAGAGAGACAGCACACGGCATGTGAGACAGAGAGAGAGAGACAGCACACGGCATGTGAGACAGAGAGAGAAACAGCACACGGCGTGTGAGACAGAGAACAGAGAGAGACAGCACACGGCATGTGAGACAGAGAACAGAGAGAGACAGCACACGGCATGTGAGACAGAGAGAGAGAGACAGCACACGGCATGTGAGACAGAGAGAGAGAGAGACAGCACACGGCGTGTGAGACAGAGAACAGAGAGAGACAGCACACGGCATGTGAGACAGAGAGAGAGAGACAGCACACGGCATGTGAGACAGAGAGAGAAACCGCACACGGCGTGTGAGACAGAGAGAGAGAGAGACAGCACACGGCATGTGAGACAGAGAGAGAGAGACAGCACACGGCATGTGAGACAGAGAGAGAAACAGCACACGGCGTGTGAGACAGAGAACAGAGAGAGACAGCACACTGCGTGTGAGACAGAGAACAGAGAGAGACAGCACACGGCATGTGAGACAGAGAGAGAGACAGCACACGGCATGTGAGACAGAGAGAGAAACAGCACACGGCGTGTGAGACAGAGAACAGAGAGAGACAGCACACGGCATGTGAGACAGAGAGAGAGAGAGCACACGGCGTGTGAGACAGAGAACAGAGAGATACAGCACACTGCGTGTGAGACAGAGAACAGAGAGAGACAGCACACGGCATGTGAGACAGAGAGAGAGAGAGACAGCACACGGCATGTGAGACAGAGAGAGAAACAGCACACGGCGTGTGAGACAGAGAACAGAGAGAGACAGCACACGGCATGTGAGACAGAGAACAGAGAGAGACAGCACACGGCGTGTGAGACAGAGAACAGAGAGAGACAGCACACGGCATGTGAGACAGAGAACAGAGAGAGACAGCACACGGCATGTGAGACAGAGTGAGAGAGAGAGAGACAGCACACGGCGTATGAGACAGAGAACAGAGAGAGACAGCACACGGCATGCGAGACAGAGAGAGACACCTGTGTGCTCTGTCTCTCTCTCTGTCTCACATCTGTGTGCTCTGTCTCTTTCTCTCTGTCTCACACCTGTGTGCTCTGTCTCTCTCTCTCTGTCTCACACCTGTGTGCTCTGTCTCCCTCTCTCTGTCTCACACCTGTGTGCTTTGTCTCTCTCTCTGTCTCACACCTATGTGTGCTCTGTCTCTCTCTCTCTGTCTCACACCTGTGTGCTCTGTCTCTCTCTCTGTCTCACACCTATGTGTGCTCTGTCTCTCTCTCTCTGTCTCACACCTGTGTGCTCTGTCTCCCTCTCTGTCTCACACCTGTGTGCTTTGTCTCTCTCTCTGTCTCACACCTATGTGTGCTCTGTCTCTCTCTCTCTGTCTCACACCTGTGTGCTCTCTCTCTCTCTCTGTCTCACACCTGTGTGCTCTCTCTCTCTCTCTCTCTCTGTCTCACACCTGTGTGCTCTGTTTCTCTCTCTGTCTCACACCTGTGTGCTCTGTCTCTCATTTGTGTGCTCTGTCTCAGGTGTGAGACAGAGAGACAGAGCACACAGGTGTGAGACAGAGAGAGAAACAGAGCACACAGGTGTGAGACAGAGAGAGAGAGAGAGAGAGAGAGAGCACACAGGTGTGAGACAGAGAGAGAGAGAGAGCACACAGGTGTGAGACAGAGAGAGAGAGAGAGAGAGAGCACACAGGTGTGAGACAGAGAGAGAGAAGAGCACACAGGTGTAAGACAGAGAGAGAGAGACAGAGCACACAGGAGTGAGACAGAGAGAGAGACAGAGTACACAGGTGTGAGACAGAGAGAGACAGAGCACACAGGTGTGAGACAGAGAGAGACAGAGCACACAGGTGTGAGACAGAGAGAGAGAGACAGAGCACACAAATGTGAGACAGAGAGAGAGACAGAGTACACAGCCGTGAGACAGAGAGAGAGACAGAGCACAGAGGCGTGAGACAGAGAGAGAGAAGAGCACACAGGTGTGAGACAGAGAGAGAGACAGAGCACACAGGTGTGAGACAGAGAGAGAGACAGAGCACACAGGTGTGAGACAGAGAGAGAGACAGAGCACACAGGTGTGAGACAGAGAGAGAGAGAGACAGAGCACACAGGTGTGAGACAGAGAGAGAGACAGAGCACACAGGTGTGAGACAGAGCACACAGGTGTGAGACAGAGAGAGAGAGACAGAGCACACAGGTGTGAGACAGAGAGAGAGACAGAGCACACAGGTGTGAGACAGAGAGAGAGACAGAGCACACAGGTGTGAGACAGAGAGAGAGAAGAGCACACAGGTGTGAGACAGAGAGAGACAGAGAGAGAGGGACAGAGCACACAGGTGTGAGACAGAGAGAGAGAAGAGCACACAGGTGTGAGACAGAGAGAGAGAGACAGAGCACACAGGTGTGAGACAGAGAGAGAGAGACAGAGCACACAGGTGTGAGACAGAGAGAGAGAGACAGAGCACACAGGTGTGAGACAGAGAGAGAGAGACAGAGCACACAGGTGTGAGACAGAGCACACAGGTGTGAGACAGAGAGACAGAGCACACAGGTGTGAGACAGAGAGACAGAGCACACAGGTGTGAGACAGAGAGAGAGAGACAGAGCACACAGGTGTGAGACAGAGAGAGAGAGACAGAGCACACAGGTGTGAGACAGAGAGAGACAGAGCACACAGGTGTGAGACAGAGAGAGAGACAGAGCACACAGGTGTGAGACAGAGAGAGAGACAGAGCACACAGGTGTGAGACAGAGAGAGAGACAGAGCACACAGGTGTGAGACAGAGAGAGAGGCAGAGCACACAGGTGTGAGACAAAGAGAGAGAGACAGAGCACACAGGTGTGAGACAGAGAGAGAGACAGAGCACACAGGTGTGAGATAGAGAGAGAGAGAGCACACAGGTGTGAGACAGAGAGAGAGAGAGACAGAGCACACAGGTGTGAAACAGAGAGAGAGAGACAGAGCACACAGGTGTGAGACAGAGAGAGAGAAGAGCACACAGGTGTGAGACAGAGAGAGAGAAGAGCACACAGGTGTGAGACAGAGAGAGAGAGAGAGCACACAGGTGTGAGACAGAGAGAGAGACAGAGCACACAGGTGTGAGACAGAGAGAGAGAGAGAGACAGAGCACACAGGTGTGAGACAGAGAGAGAGAGACAGAGCACACAGGTGTGAGACAGAGCACACAGGTGTGAGACAGAGAGAGAGACAGAGCACACAGGTGTGAGACAGAGAGAGAGAGACAGAGCACACAGGTGTGAGACAGAGAGAGAGAGAGAGACAGAGCACACAGGTGTGAGACAGAGAGAGAGAGAGACAGAGCACACAGGTGTGAGACAGAGAGAGAGAGAGACAGAGCACACAGGTGTGAGACAGAGAGAGAGAGAGACAGAGCACACAGGTGTGAGACAGAGAGAGAGACAGAGCACACAGGTGTGAGACAGAGAGAGACAGAGCACACAGGTGTGAGACAGAGAGAGAGAGACAGAGCACACAGGTGTGAGACAGAGAGAGAGAGACAGAGCACACAGGTGTGAGACAGAGAGAGAGACAGAGCACACAGGTGTGAGACAGAGAGAGAGACAGAGCACACAGGTGTGAGACAGAGAGAGAGAGACAGAGCACACAGGTGTGAGACAGAGAGAGAGACAGTGCACACAGGTGTGAGACAGAGAGAGACAGAGCACACAGGTGTGAGACAGAGAGAGAGACAGAGCACACAGGTGTGAGACAGAGAGAGAGACAGAGCACACAGGTGTGAGACAGAGAGAGAGACAGAGCACACAGGTGTGAGACAGAGAGAGAGACAGAGCACACAGGTGTGAGACAAAGAGAGAGACAGAGCACACAGGTGTGAGACAGAGAGAGAGAGACAGAGCACACAGGTGTGAGACAGAGAGAGAGACAGAGCACACAGGTGTGAGACAGAGAGAGAGACAGAGCACACAGGTGTGAGACAGAGAGAGAGACAGAGCACACAGGTGTGAGACAGAGAGAGAGAGACAGAGCACACAGGTGTGAGACAGAGAGAGAGAGAGACAGAGCACACAGGTGTGAGACAGAGAGAGAGAGAGAGACAGAGCACACAGGTGCAAGAGCGCTATACTCACTAGGTGTTTCACAATCCACGCACTGACTGTTGCCTCGCACGCTACGGATGGACTGAATTGCAAGAGCATCACTCTGACTGCTCAGTCGCGTCTGCAGTAGGAGAGCAGAGTTGGGAAGTGAGATAGAAAATAATTAACTTTACCATAATCTAATTCAACAGCTCCCAGCATACAATATATAACGCTCATCCTACTGTGTGTATATAACCTATCCTATACCTGTGTGTATATAACGCTCATCCTATACCTGTGTGTATATAACTCTCATCCTATACCTGTGTGTATATAACTCTCATCCTATACCTGTGTGTATATAACTCTCATCCTATACCTGTGTGTATATAACTCTCATCCTATACCTGTGTGTATATAACTCTCATCCTATACCTGTGTGTATATAACTCTCATCCTATACCTGTGTGTATATAACTCTCATCCTATACCTGTGTGTATATAACTCTCATCCTATACCTGTGTGTATATAACTCTCATCCTATACCTGTGTGTATATAACTCTTATCCTATACCTGTGTGTATATAACTCATCCTATACCTGTGTGTATATAACTCTCATCCTATACCTGTGTGTATATAACTCTCATCCTATACCTGTGTGTATATAACTCTCATCCTATACCTGTGTGTATATAACTCTCATCCTATACCTGTGTGTATATAACTCTCATCCTATACCTGTGTGTATATAACTCTCATCCTATACCTGTGTGTATATAACTCATCCTATACCTGTGTGTATATAACTCTCATCCTATACCTGTGTGTATATAACTCTCATCCTATACCTGTGTGTATATAACTCATCCTATACCTGTGTGTATATAACTCTCATCCTATACCTGTGTGTATATAACTCTCATCCTATACCTGTGTGTATATAACTCTCATCCTATACCTGTGTGTATATAACTCTCATCCTATACCTGTGTGTATATAACGCTCATCCTATACCTGTGTGTATATAACTCTCATCCTATACCTGTGTGTATATAACGCTCATCCTATACCTGTGTGTATATAACTCTCATCCTATACCTGTGTGTATATAACTCTTATCCTATACCTGTGTGTATATAACTCTTATCCTATACCTGTGTGTATATAACTCTCATCCTATACCTGTGTGTATATAACTCTCATCCTATACCTGTGTGTATATAACTCTTATCCTATACCTGTGTGTATATAACTCTCATCCTGTACCTGTGTGTATATAACGCTCATCCTATACCTGTGTGTATATAACTCTCATCCTATACCTGTGTGTATATAACTCTTATCCTATACCTGTGTGTATATAACTCATCCTATACCTGTGTGTATATAACTCTCATCCTATACCTGTGTGTATATAACTCTCATCCTATACCTGTGTGTATATAACTCTCATCCTATACCTGTGTGTATATAACTCTCATCCTATACCTGTGTGTATATAACTCTCATCCTATACCTGTGTGTATATAACTCTCATCCTATACCTGTGTGTATATAACTCTCATCCTATACCTGTGTGTATATAACTCTTATCCTATACCTGTGTGTATATAACTCTCATCCTATACCTGTGTGTATATAACTCTCATCCTATACCTGTGTGTATATAACTCTCATCCTATACCTGTGTGTATATAACTCTCATCCTATACCTGTGTGTATATAACTCTCATCCTATACCTGTGTGTATATAACGCTCATCCTATACCTGTGTGTATATAACTCTCATCCTATACCTGTGTGTATATAACTCATCCTATACCTGTGTGTATATAACTCTCATCCTATACCTGTGTGTATATAACGCTCATCCTATACCTGTGTGTATATAACTCATCCTATACCTGTGTGCATATAACTCTCATCCTATACCTGTGTGTATATAACTCTCATCCTATACCTGTGTGTATATAACTCTCATCCTATACCTGTGTGTATATAACTCTCATCCTATACCTGTGTGTATATAACTCTCATCCTATACCTGTGTGTATATAACTCTCATCCTATACCTGTGTGTATATAACGCTCATCCTATACCTGTGTGTATATAACTCTCATCCTATACCTGTGTGTATATAACTCTCATCCTATACCTGTGTGTATATAACTCTCATCCTATACCTGTGTGTATATAACTCTCATCCTATACCTGTGTGTATATAACTCTCATCCTATACCTGTGTGTATATAACGCTCATCCTATACCTGTGTGTATATAACTCTCATCCTATACCTGTGTGTATATAACTCTCATCCTATACCTGTGTGTATATAACTCTCATCCTATACCTGTGTGTATATAACTCTCATCCTATACCTGTGTGTATATAACTCTTATCCTATACCTGTGTGTATATAACTCTTATCCTATACCTGTGTGTATATAACTCTCATCCTATACCTGTGTGTATATAACTCTCATCCTATACCTGTGTGTATATAACTCTTATCCTATACCTGTGTGTATATAACTCTCATCCTGTACCTGTGTGTATATAACGCTCATCCTATACCTGTGTGTATATAACTCTCATCCTATACCTGTGTGTATATAACTCTTATCCTATACCTGTGTGTATATAACTCATCCTATACCTGTGTGTATATAACTCTCATCCTATACCTGTGTGTATATAACTCTCATCCTATACCTGTGTGTATATAACTCTCATCCTATACCTGTGTGTATATAACTCTCATCCTATACCTGTGTGTATATAACTCTCATCCTATACCTGTGTGTATATAACTCTCATCCTATACCTGTGTGTATATAACTCTCATCCTATACCTGTGTGTATATAACTCTTATCCTATACCTGTGTGTATATAACTCTCATCCTATACCTGTGTGTATATAACTCTCATCCTATACCTGTGTGTATATAACTCTCATCCTATACCTGTGTGTATATAACTCTCATCCTATACCTGTGTGTATATAACTCTCATCCTATACCTGTGTGTATATAACGCTCATCCTATACCTGTGTGTATATAACTCTCATCCTATACCTGTGTGTATATAACTCATCCTATACCTGTGTGTATATAACTCTCATCCTATACCTGTGTGTATATAACGCTCATCCTATACCTGTGTGTATATAACTCATCCTATACCTGTGTGTATATAACTCTCATCCTATACCTGTGTGTATATAACTCTCATCCTATACCTGTGTGTATATAACTCTCATCCTATACCTGTGTGTATATAACTCTCATCCTATACCTGTGTGTATATAACTCTCATCCTATACCTGTGTGTATATAACTCTCATCCTATACCTGTGTGTATATAACGCTCATCCTATACCTGTGTGTATATAACTCTCATCCTATACCTGTGTGTATATAACTCTCATCCTATACCTGTGTGTATATAACTCTCATCCTATACCTGTGTGTATATAACTCTCATCCTATACCTGTGTGTATATAACTCTCATCCTATACCTGTGTGTATATAACGCTCATCCTATACCTGTGTGTATATAACTCTCATCCTATACCTGTGTGTATATAACTCTCATCCTATACCTGTGTGTATATAACTCTCATCCTATACCTGTGTGTATATAACTCTCATCCTATACCTGTGTGTATATAACGCTCATCCTATACCTGTGTGTATATAACCTATCCTATACCTGTGTGTATATAACTCATCCTATACCTGTGTGTATATAACTCATCCTATACCTGTGTGTATATAACTCATGCTATACCTGTGTGTATATAACTCTCATCCTATACCTGTGTGTATATAACTCTCATCCTATACCTGTGTGTATATAACTCATCCTATACCTGTGTGTATATAACTCTTATCCTATACCTGTGTGTATATAACTCTCATCCTATACCTGTGTGTATATAACTCTTATCCTATACCTGTGTGTATATAACTCTTATCCTATACCTGTGTGTATATAACTCTCATCCTATACCTGTGTGTATATAACTTATCCTATACCTGTGTGTATATAACTTATCCTATACCTGTGTTTATATAACGCTCATCCTACTGTGTGTATATAACCTATCCTATACCTGTGTGTATATAACTCTCATCCTATACCTGTGTGTATATAACTCTTATCCTATACCTGTGTGTATATAACTCTTATCCTATACCTGTGTGTATATAACTCTCATCCTATACCTGTGTGTATATAACTCTCATCCTATACCTGTGTGTATATAACTCTCATCCTATACCTGTGTGTATATAACTCTCATCCTATACCTGTGTGTATATAACTCTATCCTATACCTGTGTGTATATAACTCTCATCCTATACCTGTGTGTATATAACTCTTATCCTATACCTGTGTGTATATAACTCTCATCCTATACCTGTGTGTATATAACTCTCATCCTATACCTGTGTGTATATAACTCTTATCCTATACCTGTGTGTATATAACTCTTATCCTATACCTGTGTGTATATAACTCTCATTCTATACCTGTGTGTATATAACTCATCCTATACCTGTGTGTATATAACTCTCATCCTATACCTGTGTGTATATAACTCATCCTATACCTGTGTGTATATAACTCTTATCCTATACCTGTGTGTATATAACTCTCATCCTATACCTGTGTGTATATAACTCTTATCCTATACCTGTGTGTATATAACTCTCATCCTATACCTGTGTGTATATAACTCTCATCCTATACCTGTGTGTATATAACCTATCCTATACCTGTGTGTATATAACTCTTATCCTATACCTGTGTGTATATAACTCTCATCCTATACCTGTGTGTATATAACTCTTATCCTATACCTGTGTGTATATAACTCTTATCCTATACCTGTGTGTATATAACTCTCATCCTATACCTGTGTGTATATAACTCTCATCCTATACCTGTGTGTATATAACTCTCATCCTATACCTGTGTGTATATAACTGATCCTTTACCTGTGTGTATATAACTCATCCTATACCTGTGTGTATATAACTCTCATCCTATACCTGTGTGTATATAACTCTCATCCTATACCTGTGTGTATATAACTCTCATCCTATACCTGTGTGTATATAACTCATCCTATACCTGTGTGTATATAACTCATCCTATACCTGTGTGTATATAACTCTCATCCTATACCTGTGTGTATATAACTCTTATCCTATACCTGTGTGTATATAACTCTCATCCTATACCTGTGTGTATATAACTCTCATCCTATACCTGTGTGTATATAACTCTCATCCTATACCTGTGTGTATATAACTCTCATCCTATACCTGTGTGTATATAACTCTCATCCTATACCTGTGTGTATATAACTCTCATCCTATACCTGTGTGTATATAACTCTCATCCTATACCTGTGTGTATATAACTCTCATCCTATACCTGTGTGTATATAACTCTCATCCTATACCTGTGTGTATATAACTCTCATCCTATACCTGTGTGTATATAACTCTCATCCTATACCTGTGTGTATATAACTCTTATCCTATACCTGTGTGTATATAACTCTCATCCTATACCTGTGTGTATATAACTCTCATCCTATACCTGTGTGTATATAACTCTCATCCTATACCTGTGTGTATATAACTCTCATCCTATACCTGTGTGTATATAACTCTTATCCTATACCTGTGTGTATATAACTCTCATCCTATACCTGTGTGTATATAACTCTCATCCTATACCTGTGTGTATATAACTCTCATCCTATACCTGTGTGTATATAACTCATCCTATACCTGTGTGTATATAACTCTCATCCTATACCTGTGTGTATATAACTCTCATCCTATACCTGTGTGTATATAACCTCATCCTATACCTGTGTGTATATAACTCTCATCCTATACCTGTGTGTATATAACTCTCATCCTATACCTGTGTGTATATAACTCATCCTATACCTGTGTGTATATAACTCTTATCCTATACCTGTGTGTATATAACTCATCCTATACCTGTGTGTATATAACTCTCATTCCTATACTGTGTGTATATAACCGACTTCCTATACCTGTGTGTATATAACTCTCATCCTATACCTGTGTGTATATAACTCTCATCCTATACCTGTGTGTATATAACTCTCATCCTATACCTGTGTGTATATAACGCTCATCCTACTGTGTGTATATAACCTATCCTATACCTGTGTGTATATAACTCATCCTATACCTGTGTGTATATAACCTATCCTATACCTGTGTGTATATAACTCACCCCAACCTGTGTGTATATAACGCTCATCCTACCTGTGTGTATATAACCTATCCTATACCTGTGTGTATATAACTCATCCTATACCTGTGTGTATATAACTCATCCTATACCTGTGTGTATATAACTCATCCTATACCTGTGTGTATATAACTCATCCTATACCTGTGTGTATATAACTCTCATCCTATACCTGTGTGTATATAACTCTCATCCTTTACCTGTGTGTATATAACTCATCCTATACCTGTGTGTATATAACTCATCCTATAACTCATCCTATACCTGTGTGTATATAACTCTTATCCTATACCTGTGTGTATATAACTCTCATCCTATACCTGTGTGTATATAACTCTTATCCTATACCTGTGTGTATATAACTCTTATCCTATACCTGTGTGTATATAACTCTCATCCTATACCTGTGTGTATATAACTCTCATCCTATACCTGTGTGTATATAACTCTCATCCTATACCTGTGTGTATATAACTGATCCTTTACCTGTGTGTATATAACTCATCCTATACCTGTGGTGTTTATAACTCTCATCCTATACCTGTGTGTATATAACTCTCATCCTATACCTGTGTGTATATAACTCTCATCCTATACCTGTGTGTATATAACTCATCCTATACCTGTGTGTATATAACTCATCCTATACCTGTGTGTATATAACTCTCATCCTATACCTGTGTGTATATAACTCTTATCCTATACCTGTGTGTATATAACTCTTATCCTATACCTGTGTGTATATAACTCTCATCCTATACCTGTGTGTATATAACTCTCATCCTATACCTGTGTGTATATAACTCTTATCCTATACCTGTGTGTATATAACTCTCATCCTGTACCTGTGTGTATATAACGCTCATCCTATACCTGTGTGTATATAACTCTCATCCTATACCTGTGTGTATATAACTCTCATCCTATACCTGTGTGTATATAACTCCATCCTATACCTGTGTGTATATAACTCTCATCCTATACCTGTGTGTATATAACTCTCATCCTATACCTGTGTGTATATAACTCTCATCCTATACCTGTGTGTATATAACTCTCATCCTATACCTGTGTGTATATAACTCTCATCCTATACCTGTGTGTATATAACTCTCATCCTATACCTGTGTGTATATAACTCTCATCCTATACCTGTGTGTATATAACTCTTATCCTATACCTGTGTGTATATAACTCTCATCCTATACCTGTGTGTATATAACTCTCATCCTATACCTGTGTGTATATAACTCTCATCCTATACCTGTGTGTATATAACTCTCATCCTATACCTGTGTGTATATAACTCTCATCCTATACCTGTGTGTATATAACGCTCATCCTATACCTGTGTGTATATAACTCTCATCCTATACCTGTGTGTATATAACTCATCCTATACCTGTGTGTATAAACTCTCATCCTATACCTGTGTGTATATAACTCTCATCCTATACCTGTGTCTATATAACTCATCATATACCTGTGTGTATATAACTTCTCATCCTATACCTGTGTGTATATAACTCTCATCCTATACCTGTGTGGTATATAACTCTCATCCTATACCTGTGTGTATATAACTCTCATCCTATACCTGTGTTGTATATAACTCTCATCTATACCTGTGTGTATATAACTCTCATCCTATACCTGTGTGTATATAACTCTCATCCTATACCTGTGTGTATATAACTCTCATCCTATACCTGTGTGTATATAACTCTCATCCTATACCTGAGTGTATATAACTCTCATCCTATACCTGTGTGTATATAACTCTCATCCTATAACTGTGTGTATATAACTCTCATCCTATACCTGTGTGTATATAACGCTCATCCTATACCTGTGTGTATATAACTCTTCATCCTATACCTGTGTTATATAACTCTCATCCTATACCTGTGTGTATATAACTCTCATCCTATACCTGTGTGTATATAACTCTCATCCTATACCTGTGTGTATATAACGCTCATCCTATACCTGTGTGTATATAACCTATCCTATACCTGTGTGTATATAACTCATCCTATACCTGTGTGTATATAACTCATCCTATACCTGTGTGTATATAACTCATGCTATACCTGTGTGTATATAACTCTCATCCTATACCTGTGTGTATATAACTCTCATCCTATACCTGTGTGTATATAACTCATCCTATACCTGTGTGTATATAACTCTTATCCTATACCTGTGTGTATATAACTCTCATCCTATACCTGTGTGTATATAACTCTTATCCTATACCTGTGTGTATATAACTCTTATCCTATACCTGTGTGTATATAACTCTCATCCTATACCTGTGTGTATATAACTTATCCTATACCTGTGTGTATATAACTTATCCTATACCTGTGTTTATATAACGCTCATCCTACTGTGTTGTATATAACATATCCATATACCTGTGTGTATATAACTCTCATCCTATACCTGTGTGTATATAACTCTTATCCTATACCTGTGTGTATATAACTCTTATCCTATACCTGTGTGTAATAGTAACTCTCATCCTATACCTGTGTGTATATAACTCTCATCCTATACCTGTGTGTATATTAACTCTCAACCTATACCTGTGTTTATATAACTCTCATCCTATACCTGTGTGTATATAACTCTTATCCTATACCTGTGTGTATATAACTCTCATCCTATACCTGTGTGTATATAACTCTTATCCTATACCTGTGTGTATATAACTCTCATCCTAAACCTGTGTGTATATAACTCTCATCCTATACCTGTGTGTATATAACTCTTATCCTATACCTGTGTGTATATAACTCTTATCCTATACCTGTGTGTAAATAACTCTCATTCTATACCTGTGTGTATATAACTCATCCTATACCTGTGTGTATATATCTCTCATCCTATACCTGTGTGTATATAACTCATCCTATACCTGTGTGTATATAACTCTCATCCTATACCTGTGTGTATATAACTCTCATCCTATACCTGTGTGTATATAACTCATCCTATACCTGTGTGTATATAACTCTTATCCTATACCTGTGTGTATATAACTCATCCTATACCTGTGTTGTATATAACGCTCATCCTACTGTGTGTATATAACATATCCTATACCTGTGTGTATATAACTCTCATCCTATACCTGTGTGTATATAACTCATCCTATACCTGTGTGTATATAACTCTCATCCTATACCTGTGTTGTATATAACGCTCATCCTAACTGTGTGTATATAACCTATCCTATACCTGTGTGTATATAACTCATCCTATACCTGTGTGTATATAAACCTATCCTATACCTGTGTGTATATAACTCACCCTATACCTGTGTGTATATTTACACGTCATCTACTGTGTGTATATAACCTATCCTATACCTGTGTGTATATAACTCATCCTATACCTGTGTGTATATAACTCATCCTATACCTGTGTGTATATAACTCATCCTATACCTGTGTGTATATAACTCATCCTATACCTGTGTGTATATAACTCTCATCCTATACCTGTGTGTATATAACTCTCATCCTTTACCTGTGTGTATATAACTCATCCTATACCTGTGTGTATATAACTCATCCTATACCTGTGTGTATATAACTCTTATCCTATACCTGTGTGTATATAACTCTCATCCTATACCTGTGTGTATATAACTCTTATCCTATACCTGTGTGTATATAACTCTTATCCTATACCTGTGTGTATATAACTCTCATCCTATACCTGTGTGTATATAACTCTCATCCTATACCTGTGTGTATATAACTCTCATCCTATACCTGTGTGTATATAACTGATCCTTTACCTGTGTGTATATAACTCATCCTATACCTGTGTGTATATAACTCTCATCCTATACCTGTGTGTATATAACTCTCATCCTATACCTGTGTGTATATAACTCTCATCCTATACCTGTGTGTATATAACTCATCCTATACCTGTGTGTATATAACTCATCCTATACCTGTGTGTATATAACTCTCATCCTATACCTGTGTGTATATAACTCTTATCCTATACCTGTGTGTATATAACTCTTATCCTATACCTGTGTGTATATAACTCTCATCCTATACCTGTGTGTATATAACTCTCATCCTATACCTGTGTGTATATAACTCTTATCCTATACCTGTGTGTATATAACTCTCATCCTCTACCTGTGTGTATATAACGCTCATCCTATACCTGTGTGTATATAACTCTCATCCTATACCTGTGTGTATATAACTCTTATCCTATACCTGTGTGTATATAACTCATCCTATACCTGTGTGTATATAACTCTCATCCTATACCTGTGTGTATATAACTCTCATCCTATACCTGTGTGTATATAACTCTCATCCTATACCTGTTGTATATAACTCTCATCCTATACCTGTGTGTATATAACTCTCATCCTATACCTGTTGTATATAACTCTCATCCTATACCTGTGTGTATATAACTCTCATCCTATACCTGTGTGTATATAACTCTTATCCTATACCTGTGTGTATATAACTCTCATCCTATACCTGTGTGTATATAACTCTCATCCTATACCTGTGTGTATATAACTCTCATCCTATACCTGTGTGTATATAACTCTCATCCTATACCTGTGTGTATATAACTCTCATCCTATACCTGTGTGTATATAACGCTCATCCTATACCTGTGTGTATATAACTCTCATCCTATACCTGTTTTGTGATATAACACATCCTATACCTGTGTGTATAGTAACTCTCATCCTATACCTGTGTGTATATAACGCTCATCCTATACCTGTGTGTATATAACTCATCCTATACCTGTGTGTATATAACTCTCATCCTATACCTGTGTGTATATAACTCTCATCCTATACCTGGTGTGTATATAACTCTCATCCTATACCTGTGTGTATATAAACTCTCATCCTATACCTGTGTGTTATATAACTCTCATCCTATTCCTGTGTGTATAATAACTCTCATCCTATACCTGTGTGTATATTACGCTCATCCTATACCTGTGTGTATATAACTCTCATCCTATACCTGTGTGTATATAACTCTCATCCTATACCTGTGTGTATATAACTCTCATCCTATACCTGTGTGTATATAACTCTCATCCTATACCTGTGTGTATATACTCTCATCCTATACCTGTGTGTATATAACTCCTCATCCTATACCTGAGTGTATATAACTCTCATCCTAAACCTGTGTGTATATACTCCTCATCCTATACCTTGTGTATATAACGCCTCATCCTATACCTGTGTGTATATAACTCTCATCCTATACCTGTGTGTATATAACGCTCATCCTATACCTGTGTGTATATAACTCATCCTATACCTGTGTGTATATAACTCATCCTATACCTGTGTGTATATAACTCATGCTATACCTGTGTGTATATAACTCTCATCCTATACCTGTGTGTATATAACTCTCATCCTATACCTGTGTGTATATAACTCATCCTATACCTGTGTGTATATAACTCTTATCCTATACCTGTGTGTATATAACTCTCATCCTATACCTGTGTGTATATAACTCTTATCCTATACCTGTGTGTATATAACTCTTATCCTATACCTGTGTGTATATAACTCTCATCCTATACCTGTGTGTATATAACTTATCCTATACCTGTGTGTATATAACTTATCCTATACCTGTGTTTATATAACGCTCATCCTACTGTGTGTATATAACCTATCCTATACCTGTGTGTATATAACTCTCATCCTATACCTGTGTGTATATAACTCTTATCCTATACCTGTGTGTATATAACTCTTATCCTATACCTGTGGTGTATATAACTCTCATCCTATACCCTGTGTGTATATAACTCTCATCCTATAACCTGTGTGTATATAACTCTCATCCTATACCTGTGTGTATATAACTCTCTTTCCTATACCTGTGTGTATATAACTCTTATCCTATACCTGTGTGTATATAAACTCTCATCCTATACCTGTGTGTATATAACTCTTATCCTATACCTGTGTGTATATAACTCTCATCCTATACCTGTGTGTATATACTCTCATCCTATACCTGTGTGTATATAACTCTATCCTATACCTGTGTGTATATAACTCTTATCCTATACCCTGTGTGTAAATAACTCTCATTCTATACCTGTGTGTATATAACTCATCCTATACCTGTGTGTATATAACTCTCATCCTAATACCTCGTGTGTATATAACTTCATCCTATAACCTGTGTGTATATACTCTTATCCTATACCTGTGTGTATATAACTCTCATCTATACCTGTGGTGTATATAACTCTTATCCTAAACCTGTGTGTATATAACTCTCATCCTATACCTGTGTGTATATAACTCTCATCCCTATACCTGTGTGTATATAACCTTATCTATACCTGTGTGTAGGTTAACCTCTTATCCTATACCTGTGTGTATATAACTCTCATCCTATACCTGTTGTTTATATAACTCTTATCCTATACCTGTGTGTATATAACTCTTATCATATACCAGGTGTGTATATAACTCTCATCCTATACCTGTGTTGTATATAACTCTCATCCTATACCTGTTGTGTATTAACTCTTCATCCTATACCTGTGTGTATATAACTGATCCTTTAGCCTGTTTGTGTATATAACTCATCCTATACTGTGTTATATATCTCATCATCTATACCTGTGTGTATATAACTTCATCACTATACCTGTGGTGTATATAACTCACATCCTATACCGTGTGGTGTATATAACCATCCTATACCTGTGTTGTATATAACTCATCCTACTACCTGTTGTATATAACTCTCATCCTATACCTGTGTGGATATACACTCTTATCCTATACCTGTGTGTATATAACTCTCATCCTATACCTGTGTGTATATAACTCGTATCCTATACCTGTGTGTATATAACTCTCATCCTATACCTGTGTGTATATAACTCTGATCCTATACCTGTGTGTATATAACTCTCATTCCTATACCTGTGTGTATATAACTCTCTTCCTATACCTGTGTGTATATAACTCTCATCCTATACCTGTGTGTATATAACTCTCATCCTATACCTGTGTGTATATAACTCTCATCCTATACCTGTGTGTATATAACTCTTATCCTATACCTGTGTGTATATAACTCTCATCCTATACCTGTGTGTATATAACTCTTATCCTATACCTGTGTGTATATAACTCTCATCCTATACCTGTGTGTATATAACTCTCATCCTATACCTGTGTGGTATATAACTCTCATCCTATACCTGTGTGTATATAACTCTCATCCTATACCTGTGTGTATATAACTCTTATCCTATACCTGTGTGTATATAACTCTCATCCTATACCTGTGTGTATATAACTCTCATCCTATACCTGTGTGTATATAACTCTCATCCTATACGTTGTGTATATAACTCTCATCCTATACCTGTGTGTATATAACTCTCATCCTATACCTGTGTGTATATAACTCTCATCCTATACCTGTGTGTATATAACTCATCCTATACCTGTGTGTATATAACTCTCATCCTATACCTGTGTGTATATAACTCTCATCCTATACCTGTGTGTATATAACTCATCCTATACCTGTGTGTATATAACTCTTATCCTATACCTGTGTGTATATAACTCATCCTATACCTGTGTGTATATAACGCTCATCCTACTGTGTGTATATAACCTATCCTATACCTGTGTGTATATAACTCTCATCCTATACCTGTGTGTATATAACTCATCCTATACCTGTGTGTATATAACTCTCATCCTATACCTGTGTGTATATAACGCTCATCCTACTGTGTGTATATAACCTATCCTATACCTGTGTGTATATAACTCATCCTATACCTGTGTGTATATAACCTATCCTATACCTGTGTGTATATAACTCACCCTATACCTGTGTGTATATAACGCTCATCCTACTGTGTGTATATAACCTATCCTATACCTGTGTGTATATAACTCATCCTATACCTGTGTGTATATAACTCATCCTATACCTGTGTGTATATAACTCATCCTATACCTGTGTGTATATAACTCATCCTATACCTGTGTGTATATAACTCTCATCCTATACCTGTGTGTATATAACTCTCATCCTTTACCTGTGTGTATATAACTCATCCTATACCTGTGTGTATATAACTCATCCTATACCTGTGTGTATATAACTCTTATCCTATACCTGTGTGTATATAACTCTCATCCTATACCTGTGTGTATATAACTCTTATCCTATACCTGTGTGTATATAACTCTTATCCTATACCTGTGTGTATATAACTCTCATCCTATACCTGTGTGTATATAACTCTCATCCTATACCTGTGTGTATATAACTCTCATCCTATACCTGTGTGTATATAACTGATCCTTTACCTGTGTGTATATAACTCATCCTATGACCTGTGTGTATATAACTCTCAATCCTATACCTGTGTGTATATAACTCGTCATCCTAGTACCTGTGTGTATATAACTCTCATCCTATACCTGTGTGTATATAACTCATCCTATACCTGTGTGTATATAACTCATCCTATACCTGTGGTGTATAGTAACTCTCATCCTATACCTGTGTGTATATAACTCTTATCCTATACCTGTGTGTATATAACTCTCATCCTATACCTGTGTGTATATAACTCTTATCCTATACCTGTGTGTATATAACTCTCATCCTATACCTGTGTGTATAAAACTCTCATCCTATACCTGTGTGTATATAGACTCTCATCCTAGTACCTGTGTGGTATATAACTCCTCATCCTATACCTGTGTGTATATAACTCTCATCCTATAGCCTGTGTGTATATAACTCTCATCCTATACCTGTGTGTATATAACTCTTATCCTAGACTGTGTGTATTAACTCTCAGTCCTATACCTGTGTGTATATAACTCTCATCCTATACCTGTGTGTATATACACTCTCATCCTATACCTGTGGTGTATATAACTCTCAATCCTATACCTGTGTGTTTATATAACTCTTATCCTATACCTGTGTGTATATAACTCTCATCCTATACCTGTGTGTGATATAACTCTCATCCTATACCTGTGTGTATATAACTCTTCATCCTATACCTGTGTGTATATAACTCATCCTATACCTGTGTGTATATAACTCTCATCCTATACCTGTGTGTATATAACTCTCATCCTATACCTGTGTGTATATAACTCATCCTATACCTGTGTGTATATAACTCTCATTCCTATACCTGTGTTGTATTATAACTCTCATCCTATACCTGTGTGTATATTAACTCATCCTATACCTGTGTGTATATAACTCTTATCCTATACCTGTGTGTATATAACTCATCCTAACCTGGTGTATATACGCTCATCCTACTGTGTGTATATAACCTATCCTATACCTGTGTGTATATAACTCTCATCCCTTATACCTGTGTGTATATAACTCATCTATACCTGTGTGTATATAACTCTCATCCTATACCTGTGTGTTATATAACGCTCATCCTAGCTGTGTGTATATAACCTTATCCTATACCTGTGTGTATATAACTCATCCTATACCTGTGTGTATATAACCTATCCTATACCTGTGTGTATATAACTCACCCTATACCTGTGTGTATATAACGCTCATCCTACTGTGTGTATATAACCTATCCTATACCTGTGTGTATATAACTCATCCTATACCTGTGTGTATATAACTCATCCTATACCTGTGTGTATATAACTCATCCTATACCTGTGTGTATATAACTCATCCTATACCTGTGTGTATATAACTCTCATCCTATACCTGTGTGTATATAACTCTCATCCTTTACCTGTGTGTATATAACTCATCCTATACCTGTGTGTATATAACTCATCCTATACCTGTGTGTATATAACTCTTATCCTATACCTGTGTGTATATAACTCTTATCCTATACCTGTGTGTATATAACTCTCATCCTATACCTGTGTGTATATAACTCTCATCCTATACCTGTGTGTATATAACGCTCATCCTATACCTGTGTGTATATAACTCTCATCCTATACCTGTGTGTATATAACGCTCATCCTACTGTGTGTATATAACCTATCCTATACCTGTGTGTATATAACTCTCATCCTATACCTGTGTGTATATAACTCTCATCCTATACCTGTGTGTATATAACTATAGGATGAGAGTTATATACACACAGGTATAGGATGAGCGTTATATACACACAGGTATAGGATGAGAGTTATATACACACAGGTATAGGATGAGAGTTATATACACACAGGTATAGGATGAGAGTTATATACACACAGGTATAGGATGAGAGTTATATACACACAGGTGTGTTAAATGTGGTGTTATCGCTCTCACACTCTCTCATACTGGTTACTGGAAGTTCAACATGGCACCTCATGGCAAAGAACTCTCTGAGGATCGGAAAAAAGAATTGTTGCTCTACATAAAGATGGCCTAGGCTATAGGAAGATTGCCAAGACCCTGAAACCGAGCTGCAGCATGGTGGGCAAGACCATATAGCGGTTTCACAGGACAGGTTCTACTCAGAACAGGCCTCGCCATGGTCGACCAAAGAAGTTCAGTGCACGTGCTCAGTGTCATATCCAGAGGATTGTCTTTTGGAAATAGACGTATGAGTGCTGCCAGCATTGCTGCAGAGGTTGAAGGGGTGGGAGGTCAGCCTATCAGTGCTTAGACCATACGCCGCACACTGCATCAAATTGGTCTACATGGCTAATATCCCAGAAGGAATCCTTATCTATTTGATAACTTGCCTAGAGTGTGACAAACAATATGTAGGACTCACTACACGTGAGGTTAGGTCCAGGATTAGGGAGCACCTCTCTAGCATCAGGATAGGATCAGCCAGTACCCTGCTAGTACAACATTTTACATATATACATGACAAGAATGCAGATACTTTTAGATGGACATGTATAGAGAGGGTAATGCCCCCACCTAGGGGAGGAGACAGAAACTATTGGCAAAATCTTCTGGATATTTAAATTAAAAACAAGATGCAATAGTTCTATGAGTATTGGGCTAACTATCTCCAAATCAAACTGACTCACCAGCACCAGTGGCTAACGGTGTGCAAGCTGAAGGAGCCATTTGCTCTTAACTCCAAAACGATGAACAATCAACAAACACAGCAGCACCCACCAAGGTAATATTCACTTACTTTATTCGTACCAGGAAACAACAGAACATGACGTTTCGGGCTCCAATGCCCTTAATCATGATATGGTACAGAAGCTTATACCCCAGTTCCCGTTGGTATAGAGCTTATACCCCAGCACCGTTGGTACAGAAACTTATACCCCAGGCCCGGTTGGTACAGAATAAATAGAGAGAGTGGGAAAATTCCCAATTATGACAAGCCCCTAGTATTATAAACAGTATACATATACCAGCTATCAAAATGACCTGAACACCAGATCTAAGGATTGCGTGAATTAACTGATCATAAAAGATATTAGGGGGGAGCTGCCTGTCTGATAATTCAAGAAAAAACGAGGAGAGCAAAAGTGACAGTTTATCAGCACTCTTGCAAGTGTCAATTCATTAATAGTAGGAATGGTATGGAGGGTCACCTGGACTAGGTGTAAATAAAACGTAACTTTTATTCTATAATGTTAATATGTACAAGTTAATGTATGTTGTGTAACTAAAACTTGGATTAAAAATGTATCAAGGGGACAAATATCCACAAAAACACGTAATTAGTCTGTGATCCAAAGTCCCACACAGTCTCAGTGCAAACTTAGAATAGCTCGAAACTGCAGTACATTAATCTATAAAGGGGATTGACCCCATCAACGAGTTTAACTAAATTAAAGCAGTGCAGAGCAAGGAGTAGGCACCGATCTGTGTGGGTACAAATCAGCCAAATAATCAGCTCAAAAAACAAAATTATAACGGCTATGAAAGTGGATATGGCCCCCTAAGTACACCTGATGCGCATTTCGCCGTATCCCTGCTTCCTCAAAGGCTAACCCGATCCGGGTTCAACTCCTAGCCTTTAAATGATTCTTAAACTAATCAAAGTAAAGTATGAGTATACGCCCACTAACTTAACCTATCAGATTGATTTACTTCCCATTGGTTAGAAACCATCATGTGTGATGGAACGTCATCCTGTCATATTAGGTAAAATAAACAAATGATCAGCTGTAATTGCAACCTCCACGATAACGGTATATAGTTAGTAATATGTGAGCATTTCTTTATCAAACCCAGGATCATGTGAGGGAGAACGAATAGTGTTATATAATTTCCCTAAAAAAGGGGATCTGGATTTGAATGTCTGATTCTCCTACGTGAAATATTGTAACAAAGAGGTGTAAGAAAATATACAGGGGAAACAGACAGATACTGAGAGGCATATATCTATCTAGGATCTCATTATATAATGCTACTGAATGCGCTGCAGTGATTGCCTTCATGCAGACCGAGATGATGTGCTACGTACAGTGTAGCAAGTAATACATCAATATTATTCCTTCATATAGGATTCTCAAAGTCAGAATTACACTATCACCTATAGTAGTATTCAAATTGAAACCATCATGTAAGGACCTATGAAGTATCAATATAGTGTATAAGCAAAGGAAGTCATGGATACTTGTCTTTCACGTATGGTCAGAACAAAGTAGTTACTAATAACAATATCACAATTTGAGAAACGTATGAGAAGACCTGTAAAGTACAACTGTGTAATCCATAAAAAAAGAGAGAGAGATTTTAGATTTTGTGCACTGTCTACAATCAACTTGTATTAGAAACATGTCTTGTTCAAATTTAATCACAGATATTAATGTGATATATAACCTACAATTAGGATGTTGATTAAATAAATTAATTTAAAGTGACGATATAAAGTTAATAAGTACACATGGATTAAAGTTTGAGATCATCATACAGACTATACAGCTGATCATTCAGCTAATCGGTGAAATTCATATTTTAGGGTATCTTTAAAATGAAAAATAAATAGGATCATAATTAATGAATTGTTCAGATTGGTATAAGGGGCATTATGAAATAATAGAGCCCTTTACGATTATTTTATCATAACTCATAAGATAAAAGTATGAGGTCATCATATAGCTGATAATTCTACAAATCGGTAAAGTTCATATTTTAGGGTATCTTTGAAATGGAAAATAGATAGGATCATGATTAATGAATTGTTCAGATTGGTATAAGGAGCATTATAAATGGATCTTTATCTACGTGACATTGTATTGTCCCTGCCATCATATACTAGAGATACCATGGATATTCTCAATAAAATCAATGACATTACTCTAGAAAGAGAGACGATACTTGTTACGGTACCAACAGGGTACCAAGGGTTAATACCAGATGAACAATGTCCTGCATAGGGAATCAGCAACTCACAACCCAGCCACTTTTCAGGTTTAAAACAGAATGATATTTATTAAAAGGCTATGCCTAGTATTTATGCAGGTCTGACCCCCCCAGATGGGGGGTTGAAAAGAATGTTGTACATTAGATGGAGGGAACACGCCCTTTGACATGATACAATAGAATACCTTGCTCAAGCTGATAACAACTTAAACACAAGACACACACTTGGATTTTCTTATCACTGAGGCGTCTGCTCTCTAGATGTGATTGAACAATGGAATGTTTATCACTAACTTTAATGACAGTACACAATAGCTAAGGCCAGCAAACCTGTCTTTTAGAAAACAGCTTCTCAAAGCTACACAAGGTCAATTCTTTTAGTTCTGACCACAGGGTCTGTCACATAGCTCCCCCCTTGCGGAACACTCCGGCAGACCCGGCTTGACCCTTTGGCGGGTCAACCTGGGGATGACCGGACTAGGAGGTGGTAGGCATGTCAGTTTGCCAGGACAATCCATCTGTATTCCCGTTATGAGAGAGAATTCCTGTCCATACAAACAAGGGTTCAACTTCCTCAGTGCCCAGACTAGGGCTAAACAGTCCTTCAAAATCCCATCAGCTTCTTTACGAGTTTTCTGTACCTGCTCTTTATAGGTATCCACAATCCCTTCATACTGACATAGGGTGCCCTTGAGTTGCTGCACCTCACTATGAGCCAGCGTCAGCTTCTCCTCAAGTGTCGCTAAGTTTGTCTTTAATGTTTCATGTCCCACTCTCAAGCTGGTGTTTTCTGCAGTCTGTCGGTGCAGCTTGTCTAGCAGAGATTCACGTTCTAAACGTGCTTTTTCCTCTGCACTCCTCTTCTCCTTCATCAGCGCATTGTAACGGGACTTCCACGTATCAATAGCGGATAGAGATTTACTGATGAAATTTATAGTAGAGAGAGACTCTAACCAGACAGACTACATGTTAAGCACTCAAAGGGTTAATATAGGGTGCATCAATAAGTAACATGAGGCAAATCAGAGTTGCTGATGATTGAGGGAGCATACGTTCTCTACGTTAAAACATAACTTTTATTAAATCAAAAATAATATATAAAATACTGGAAAATTACTTTAAAAACACACTCAGATGCTAAGAATTTTTGAATAGCCTGATCACGGTGGGTTCAATATAGTAAAGTAGGTAGTATATTGTGCTTTTCAACTACTTAAGTTAGATTGTATCAAATTGTTCCATATTGATACAGTCTTTAAGTAAAAAAGTTTTTACTCAAATAGTTTGTTATAAATAAAAGATTTACTGAGCTCAGCGTCCTGGGGCTTAGCAGCAGGGGGGTCAGTCTCTGCTGCACGGATCTGAGCACGGGTAGTCACAGGGTTAACATCAGCGGGACCCATGGGAGCATAGGCAGAAACAAGGGGGGCCAAGTTATTTCCAAGGAGAACATCAGCAGGTAAGTCCTTCTTGACCCCCACATTCACAGGTCTAGCGCCCACTCCCCAATCCAAATGTACCCTGGGCAACAGGTGAGGCGGAACACAGTGCCCCCTGCTACCCTCACAGCCACAGTGTCTCCAGTGTGCTGTTTCTCAGACACCAAGTTCTTTCGAAGCAAGGTCATGGTAGCACCAGTATCCCGTAGACCACTGACCTCCTTCCCATTCACTTTAACCAGTTGCCGGTTATTCCGGTGGGCAGCTTGCACGGGGTCTGCTTCATGTAGGCTGCCCCAGCATTCTTGCGCCTCTACGTAGCGGGCCGCAGGCTGAGGATTACGTGGGATTCCGCCGGCGGGTCTTCTCCGGGACTGTGCTTGGTTCGCTGCGTTTAGGGGACACTCTGGTCTTTTGTGCCCTACTTGCTTACATCCAAAGCACCGAATAAGTTGTGAGTAGCCCTGCGAATTGAACGGGGCTCTCTGAGGGTAGTTCGTGGCCGGAGGCCATGTGGTATAGCGGTGCGCCGGGGTTTGGTAACTGGTAGCTGCTGGGGTGACTGGGGGTCTGTACTCCACTCTAGCAGGGGGCTTAGTGGTAGCAGTGTCCAGTTTGCGGGCATCCGTATACTCATCTGCCAAGCGAGCCGCTTCATGCAGGGTGGAGGGTTTACGGTCCCGAACCCACTCTCGAACTCCTGCGGGTAACTTGTCGAAGCAATGTTCCAACAGGAATAGCTGAAGCACCTCTTCCCCAGATACGCCTTGGCACCCCGCTATCCAGTGAGCTGCTGTGCGGTGCACCTTACATGCCCACTCAAGGTAGGAATCTCCAGCTAATTTAACAGTGTCTCTGAACCGCCTCTGGTATGCCTCCGGTGTAACCGCATACCTGGAGAGCAGAGCCTCTTTTACAGTATTATAATCCCCCGACTTCCTCATCTGGAATGGCCCGAAAAGCCTCACTGGCCCGGCCGGATAATTTTCCGGATAATATCGTGACCCAGTCCTCTGCGGGTACCTTGTGTAGTGCACATTGCCTCTCAAAATCCGCAAGGTACCCATCAATTTCTCCTTCTGTTTCCAGGAAGTTTTTAAAAGCTGCAAAATTTACTTTTCCCTTTTCCACTCGGGTTGCTGTGACTTGGGCTGCTGCAGCGCCGCTTTGGCGAAGTAGGTTGGCCTCCACAGCTGCTATGACCCGGTTGATAATTTCCGCAGATGGGTTGGGGCCATAATGTGCCAGTCTTATTTTAACCGCCCGATCAAAGCTTGCTTCTTCAGGAGTTCTGTCTGCTATGCTGGGCCCATTGGTTCCTTCTGTCCCTGGTACTCTTTCCATCTTAGTCAGTATTGTAATAATCCCCCTCTTCCTGAGGTTACTGGCTTGTGTAGTTGCTCTTCTGGGCGATAAGGTTCATTACGTCGCTTGCCACCAATTGTTACGGTACCAACAGGGTACCAAGGGTTAATACCAGATGAACAATGTCCTGCATAGGGAATCAGCAACTCACAACCCAGCCAGTTTTCAGGTTTAAAACAGAATGATATTTATTAAAAGGCTATGCCTAGTATTTATGCAGGTCTGACCCCCCCCAGATGGGGGGTTGAAAAGAATGTTGTACATTAGATGGAGGGAACACGCCCTTTGACATGATACAATAGAATACCTTGCTCAAGCTGATAACAACTTAAACACAAGACACACACTTGGATTTTCTTATCACTGAGGCGTCTGCTCTCTAGATGTGATTGAACAATGGAATGTTTATCACTAACTTTAATGACAGTACACAATAGCTAAGGCCAGCAAACCTGTCTTTTAGAAAACAGCTTCTCAAAGCTACACAAGGTCAATTCTTTTAGTTCTGACCACAGGGTCTGTCACAATACTCATCACATGTGATGTAGAATCGCTATACACATCAATTAACCATAACAAAGGCTGTGAAGCGATTAAATACTTTCTAGAAATGAAGTCTACTGAGAATAGGGAACATAATGACTTTATTTTATCATTATTGAAATTTGTGTTGAGACACAATTATTTCGTGTTCAATGATAAATTTTATTTACAAATCCAGGGCACTGCAATGGGCTCCTCCTGTGCACCTACGTAAGCAAACATTCCCGTGGGAGCGGGAAATTGTGTTTGATGAGAATTTACAACAGTACACCAGACATATTAGTCTATGGAGTCGGTACATAGACGACCTGTTCATTATCTGGACAGGAAGTCTTAATGAATTCAAGGAATTCATCAAAATTCTGAACACAAATGATTTAAATCTGAAATTAACCTACAACACAAGTACTGAACAGGTTGAATTCCTTGATGTAATAATTTACAAGGATGAAGATTACAAACTAAAAACTGATTTATACAGGAAGAACACCGCTACAATTTGACAGCTGTCATACTCAACAAACAAAGAAAGGTATCCCTATTGGGGAATTTTTAAGGCTCAGAAGGAACTGTACAGATGATACTATTTTCTATAAGAGAGCGAAGGAGCTTAAGAAACTATTAAAAGAAAGAGGTTATACTCGTAAGATATTACGTACAGCATTTTAAAGAGCAAAGAGAACACCTCGTGACACACTTTTAACACCTAAAATTAAACCCAGAGGGATGGAAGAATCAGTGAGATTCGTCACTACGTTCAATGCGGAGCACAATATCATTGATAAAATACTCAATAGACATGTGGATGTTCTAAAATCAGATACTGTACTGTCTAAATACATAGGTGACAAAATCAAAACCAGCTGGAGAAGAGCACCGACTATTGGAAACCAATTGATCCAAAGTCATTTTTTGAGAAAAAGACCAAGTAATAAGAATATATGTGGTACTTACCCCTGTGGAGGATGCAGTTTTTGCAAATATATCAACAATGAAAGGGAGTTTAATAGCACAACCGGACTGAAATACATGTATGGCTTTGCAAACTGCAAAACCAAAAATGTAGTGTACTGTTTATTATGTAATTGTGGAAAAAGATACATTGGTATTACGACATGTGAACTCCGGGTGAGAGTGGGAGAACATGTTAATAGTATCAAAAACTGTGAATCGGACAAAAAGAATGATAAAAAGCTGACTCCTGTGGCACGACACTATCTATGTCAACATGGTACGAAACCACAACTGAAAATATGTTTATTACAAGTTATCAAACCAGGTATTAGAGGCGGCGATATAGAGTCTATGCTACTTCAAGCTGAATGCCGATGGATTTTTGGCTAAATACACTTGTACCAAATGGAATAAATGAACAAGATGGCTTTGGCTCATTCCTATAAAATTCTGACAAAATTATAGCTGTGACACACTTCAAAAACACTATATGGGTATTAATGATATGTTAGGACATGAGATATGATACTTAAAAACATACTTGGTTATATAGATGGTCCTATATTCATCCTTTGCATACAGTTCTAATCCACATATTGCTTGGCAATGAGATAACTATGTCATATTATTATCTCACCTATATGAGTGATGATTAATAGAACCGTAAAGGGCTTTTTTATTTCATAATGCCCCTTATACCAATCTGTACAAATCTTTAATTTTGAACATATCTATTCTAAACAACACTATATAAGTATTAATTGTGTGTCAGGGCATGAGACACTATACATAAAAACATACTTGGTGGTGTATAGTTGGTCCTATATGTTTCATCCTTGGTATACTAATCTAAATATTGTGTGGTTATGGGATATCTGTGTCATGTTATTATCTCACATATATGAATAATGATAAATAGAACCGTAAAGGGTTCTATTATTTTATAATGCTCCTTATACCAATCTGAATAATTCATTAATCATGATCCTATCTATTTTCCATTTCAAAGATACCCTAAAATATGAACTTTACCGATTTGTAGAATTATCAGCTATATGATGACCTCATACTTTTATCTTATGAGTTATGATAAAATAATCGTAAAGGGCTCTATTATTTCATAATGCCCCTTATACCAATCTGAACAATTCATTAATTATGATCCTATTTATTTTTCATTTTAAAGATACCCTAAAATATGAATTTCACAGATTAGCTGAATGATCAGCTGTATAGTCTGTATGATGATCTCAAACTTTAATCCATGTGTACTTATTAACTTTATATCGTCACTTTAAATTAATTTATTTAATCAACATCCTAATTGTAGGTTATATATCACATTAATATCTGTGATTACATTTGAACAGACATGTTCTAATACAAAATCTAAAATCTCTCTCTCTCTTTTTATGGATTACACAGTTGTACTTTACAGGTCTTCTCATACGTTTCTCAAATTGTGATATTGTTATTAGTAACTACTTTGTTCTGACCATACGTGAAAGACAAGTATCCATGACTTCCTTTGCTTATACACTATATTGATACTTCATAGGTCCTTACATGATGGTTTCAATTTGAATACTACTATAGGTGATAGTGTAATTCTGACTTTGAGAATCCTATATGAAGGAATAATATTGATGTATTACTTGCTACACTGTACGTTGCACATCATCTCGGTCTGCATGAAGGCAATCACTGCAGCGCATTCAGTAGCATTATATAATGAGATCCTAGATAGATATATGCCTCTCAGTATCTGTCTGTTTCCCCTGTATATTTTCTTACACCTCTTTGTTACAATATTTCACGTAGGAGAATCAGACATTCAATCCAGATCCCCTTTTTTAGGGAAATTATATAACACTATTCGTCTCCCTCACATGATCCTGGGTTTGATAAAGAAATGCTCACATATTACTAACTATATACCGTTATCGTGGAGGTTGCAATTACAGCTGATCATTTGTTTATTTTACCTAATATGACAGGATGACGTTCCATCACACATGATGGTTTCTAACCAATGGGAAGTAAATCAATCTGATAGGTTAAGTTAGTGGGCGTATACTCATACTCCACTTTGATTAGTTTAAGAATCATTTAAAGGCTAGGAGTTGAACCCGGATCGGGTTAGCCTTTGAGGAAGCAGGGATACGGCGAAATGCGCATCAGGTGTACTTAGGGGGCCATATCCACTTTCATAGCCGTTATAATTTTGTTTTTTGAGCTGATTATTTGGCTGATTTGTACCCACACAGATCGGTGCCTACTCCTTGCTCTGCACTGCTTTAATTTAGTTAAACTCGTTGATGGGGTCAATCCCCTTTATAGATTAATGTACTGCAGTTTCGAGCTATTCTAAGTTTGCACTGAGACTGTGTGGGACTTTGGATCACAGACTAATTACGTGTTTTTGTGGATATTTGTACCCATGATACATTTTTAATCCAAGTTTTAGTTACACAACATACATTAACTTGTACATATTAACATTATAGAATAAAAGTTATGTTTTATTTACACCTAGTCCAGGTGACCCTCCATGCCATTCCAACTATTAATGAATTGACCCTTGCAAGAGTGCTGATAAACTGTCACTTTTTATCTGCTTGTTTTTTCCGGTTGGTACAGAAACTTATACCCCAGGCCCTGTTGGTACAGAAGCTTATACCCCAGGCCCCGTTGGTACAGAAGCTTATATCCCAGGCCCCGTTGGTACAGAAGCTTATACCCCAGGCCCCATTGGTACAGAAGCTTATACCACAGGCCCTGTTGGTACAGAAGCTTATACCACAGGCCCTGTTGGTACAGAAGCTTATACCCCAGGCCCTGTTGGTACAGAAGCTTATACCCCAGGCCCCGTTGGTATAGAAGCTTATACCCCAGGCCCCGTTGGTACAGAAGCTTATACCCCAGGCCCCGTTGGTATAGAAGCTTATACCCCAGGCCCTGTTGGTACAGAAGCTTATACCCCAGGCTCTATTGGTACAGAAGCTTATACCCCAGGCCCTGTTGGTACAGAAGCTTATACCCCAGGCTCTGTTGGTACAGAAACTTATACCCCAGGCCCCGTTGGTACAGAAGCTTATACCCCAGGCCCCGTTGGTATAGAAGCTTATACCCCAGGCCCCGTTGGTACAGAAGCTTATACCCCAGGCCCCGTTGGTACAGAAGCTTATACCACAGGCCCCGTTGGTACAGAAGCTTATACCCCAGGCCCCGTTGGTACAGAAGCTTATACCCCAGGGCCCGTTGGTACAGAAGCTTATACCCCAGGCCCTGTTAGTACAGAAGCTTATACCCCAGGCCCCGTTGGTACAGAAGCTTATACCCCAGGGCCCGTTGGTATAGAAGCATATACCCCAGGCCCTGTTGGTACAGAAGCATATACCCCAGGCCCTGTTGGTACAGAAGCTTATACCCCAGGCCCTGTTGGTACAGAAGCTTATACCCCAGGCTCTGTTGGTACAGAAGCTTATACCCCAGGCCCCATTGGTACAGAAGCTTATACCCCAGGCCCCATTGGTACAGAAGCTTATACCCCAGGCCCTGTTGGTACAGAAACTTATACTACAGGCCCCGTTGGTACAGAAGCTTATACCCCAGGCCCCGTTGGTACAGAAGCTTATACCACAGGCCCTGTTGGTACAGAAGCTTATACCCCAGGCCCCGTTGGTACAGAAGCTTATACCCCAGGGCCCGTTGGTACAGAAGCTTATACCCCAGGCCCTGTTAGTACAGAAGCTTATACCCCAGGCCCTGTTAGTACAGAAGCTTATACCCCAGGCTCTGTTAGTACAGAAGCTTATACCCCAGGCTCTGTTAGTACAGAAGCTTATACCCCAGGCCCCCTTGGTACAGAAACTTATACCTCAGGCTCTGTTGGTACAGAAGCTTATACCCCAGGCCCCGTTGGTACAGAAGCTTATACCCCAGGCTCTGTTGGTACAGAAGCTTATACCCCAGGCCCCGTTGGTACAGAAGCTTATACCCCAGGCCCCGTTGGTACAGAAGCTTATACCCCAGGCCCCGTTGGTACAGAAGCTTATACCCTAGGCTCTGTTGGTACAGAAGCTTATACCCCAGGCCCCGTTGGTACAGAAGCTTATACCCCAGGACCTGTTGGTACAGAAACTTATACCCCAGGCCCCGTTGGTACAGAAGCTTATACCCCAGGCCCCGTTGGTACAGAAGCTTATACCCCAGGCCCTGTTGGTACAGAAACTTATACCCCAGGCCCCGTTGGTACAGAAGCTTATACCCCAGGCCCGTTGGTACAGAAGCTTATACCACAGGCCCTGTTGGTACAGAAGCTTATACCCCAGGCCCCGTTGGTACAGAAGCTTATACCCCAGGGCCCGTTGATACAGAAGCTTATACCCCAGGCCCTGTTAGTACAGAAGCTTATACCCCAGGCCCTGTTAGTACAGAAGCTTATACCCCAGGCTCTGTTAGTACAGAAGCTTATACCCCAGGCTCTGTTAGTACAGAAGCTTATACCCCAGGCTCTGTTAGTACAGAAGCTTATACCCCAGGCCCCCTTGGTACAGAAACTTATACCTCAGGCTCTGTTGGTACAGAAGCTTATACCCCAGGCTCTGTTGGTACAGAAGCTTATACCCCAGGCCCCGTTGGTACAGAAGCTTATACCCCAGGCCCTGTTGGTACAGAAGCTTATACCCCAGGCCCTGTTGGTACAGAAGCTTATACCCCAGGCCCGTTGGTACAGAAGCTTATACCCCAGGCTCTGTTGGTACAGAAGCTTATACCCCAGGCTCTGTTAGTACAGAAGCTTATACCCCAGGCCCCGTTGGTACAGAAGCTTATACCCCAGGCCCTGTTAGTACAGAAGCTTATACCCCAGGCCCCGTTGGTACAGAAGCTTATACCCCAGGCCCTGTTGGTACAGAAGCTTATACCCCAGGAACGGTTGGTACAGAAACTTATACCCCAGGCCCCGTTGGTACAGAAGCTTATACCCCAGGAACGGTTGGTACAGAAACTTATACCCCAGGCCCCGTCGGTACAGAAGCTTATACCTCAGGCTCTGTTGGTATAGAAGCTTATACCCCAGGCCCTGTTGGTACAGAAGTTTATACCCCAGGCTCTGTTGGTATAGAAGCTTATACCCCAGGCTCTGTTAGTACAGAAGCTTATACCCCAGGCTCTGTTGGTATAGAAGCTTATACCCCAGGCTCTGTTGGTACAGAAGCTTATACCCCAGGCCCTGTTGGTACAGAAGCTTATACCCCAGGCCCTGTTGGTACAGAAGCTTATACCCCAGGCCCCGTTGGTACAGAAGCTTATACCCCAGGGCCCGTTGGTACAGAAGCTTATACCCCAGGACCCGTTGGTACAGAAGCTTATACCCCAGGCCCTGTTAGTACAGAAGCTTATACCCCAGGCCCTGTTGGTACAGAAGCTTATACCCCAGGCTCTGTTGGTATAGAAGCTTATACCCCAGGCCCCATTGGTACAGAAGCTTATACCCCAGGCCCCATTGGTACAGAAGCTTATACCCCAGGCTCTGTTAGTACAGAAGCTTATACCCCAGGCTCTGTTGGTACAGAAGCTTATACCCCAGGCTCTGTTGGTACAGAAGCTTATACCCCAGGCCCTGTTGGTACAGAAGCTTATACCCCAGGCCCTGTTGGTACAGAAGCTTATACCCCAGGCCCCGTTGGTACAGAAGCTTATACCCCAGGCCCCGTTGGTACAGAAGCTTATACCCCAGGCCCCGTTGGTACAGAAGCTTATACCCCAGGCTCTGTTGGTACAGAAGCTTATACCCCAGGCCCTGTTGGTATAGAAGCTTATACCCCAGGCTCTGTAGTTACAGAAGCTTATACCCCAGGCTCTGTTGGTATAGAAGCTTATACCCCAGGCTCTGTTGGTACAGAAGCTTATACCCCAGGCCCCGTTGGTATAGAAGCTTATACCCCAGGCTCCGTAGTTACAGAAGCTTATACCACAGGCTCTGTTGGTATAGAAGCTTATACCCAAGGCCCCATTGGTATAGAAGCTTATACCCCAGGCTTTGTTGGTACAGAAGCTTATACCCCAGGCCCCGTTGGTATAGAAGCTTATACCCCAGGCTCTGTAGTTACAGAAGCTTATACCACAGGCTCTGTTGGTATAGAAGCTTATACCCAAGGCCCCATTGGTATAGAAGCTTATACCTTAGGCTCCGTAGTTACAGTCGCTAATACCCCCTTATAACAGCTTAGTGCTTTGCACGGCAGGTGTCATGCCTGCTTGTGTGTAACATACCTTATTTTTGGTGCTCTCACAGCCTTGCAGACTGGCGAGGATCTGACTCTCAATAGCTTGAACCCAAAGCTCTCTGTCTTCGTACAGGGCAGCCTCAAAGTGCCAGGTTTGTCCACTAAGAGACACGATGACAAAGCCATAGGACTCTTCAAGCTCTGCAGGGAAAAATCATTTTAAACAGGGTGCAGTGTGACAGGGTTACACAAACAAATATATCCCACTAAATCCAACCCTCCCTTGTTTACAGATCTCTCTAAAGTCTCCAGCATCCAAAATAGTCCCATCAAAAAAACATTGTTTCCCAGAGCACTGACCAGCTCAAACACATCTCTAACACATAACGTAAAAAAAAATATTCCTCGCCCACAGTAGATGACACTAGAATATTCCTCGCCCACAGTACAGATATCACTGGAATATTCCTCGCCCGCAGTAGATGACACTAGAATATTCATTGCCTGCATTACAGATATCACTAGAATATTCCTGGCCCGCAGTACAGATATCACTAGAATATTCCTGGCCAACAGTACAGATATCACTAGAATATTCCTCACCCACAGTACAGATATCCCTAGAATATTCCTTGTCCGCAGTAGATGACACTAGAATATTCCTCGCCTGCAGTACAGATATCACTAGAATATTCCTCTCTCACAGTAGATGACACTAGAATATTCCTGGCCTGCAGTACAGATATCACTAGAATATTCCTCACCCACAGTAGAAGAACCTTCCTAGCCCAGAGAACAGATTCCACTAGAACCTTCCTAGCCCAGAGTACAGATTCCACTAGAACCTTCCTAGCCCAGAGTACAGATTCCACTAGAACCTTCCTAGCCCAGAGTACAGATTCCACTAGAACCTTCCTAGCCCAGAGTACAGATTCCACTAGAACCTTCCTAGCCCAGAGTACAGATTCCACTAGAACCTTCCTAGCCCAGAGTACAGATTCCACTAGAACCTTCCTAGCCAAGAGTACAGATTCCACTAGAACCTTCCTAGCCAAGAGTACAGATTCCACTAGAACCTTCCTAGCTCAGAGTACAGATTCCACTAGAACCTTCCTAGCTCAGAGTACAGATTCCACTAGAACCTTCCTAGCCCAGAGTACAGATTCCACTAGCACCTTCCTAGTCCAAAGTACAGATTCCCCTAGAACATTCCTAGCCCAGAGCATAGATATAACTAGAAACTTCATAAATTAGAGTATAGATCCTATGAGTATCTACACAACCTCATCCCCCAGAGATCCTGTGACTTGGTTTTAGATTGCACTATAACACGCTCCCAGAGTATATTTGCCACTACCAACGTCCTTTTCCAGGGAATAAATACCAATAGAACTATGCTTGCCTACAGTATAGATGCCACCACAACATTTCTTGTCCAGAGAATAGACCCTACCTAGCCTACCTATCCCATCAGAGCCTCCCTTATCAGGGAATATAGGTCCAACCAAATCCAACTCTTCTTTAGTACCTTCAGTTGTGCTGGTTACACCCTCAAAACGTGGAGGAGCATTAGTCTTTTTTCTGCGATGTTTCTTGCGATTTGTATGGGGAGAAGGTGGTGGCTCAAGTTTTGGGCTGGATGTACCCCCTATGTTAGAGGCTGGACTCAAAGAGTCACCGGAAGAGACACCTTAAGACAGAGAAAGAATGGAAGGCAAGTTATATGAGAACCAGAGACAGAACACAAGGCTGCAATAGATTGTGTAATAGCATTGTAAGGGCTCCCTGTCCTGACTGCAAAACTCTCTGCAATGACCCCTGTCCTATATTCATTAGTAAATTGCATATATAGAATTGCAGGTTACTTTTGATCAAAACTTTTATATATTGTTGCCAGAATGAACAGAAAGTATACAATGTGTTTACTGGACTTACAGGAGGAAATATTCACATCATTTTTGTTTCAGTAAAGAGCCACCTGTTCCTGGAATAAAAGACAATGCCCAATCATAGAAATGTGTAAAAAGCGCTTTGAATGAAAAGAACAGGCAGCTAAAGGTTAACAGCCTACAGGGCTGATCACAATCAACTATTTTATGCCATAATCTCAATCAATAACTGACTCTGTAATCACCAAATTATCTTCTGAAGACAAACAAAAGGCAATATCACATTTTATCAGATTACAGGCTGATCGCATTCAGCTATTTTATGCTAGTGATGATTCCTGAACATAAGTGTGTTTTTACCGTAATCTCAATCACTAAATGACTCTGTAATCACCAAATTATCTTTTGACAAACAAAAAGGCAATATCACATTTTATCAAATTACATCATTGGATGTCTATTGATTGGTTCCTTTTAAAAGTGTTTAGAGGCTTTAAAAGGTGACGTGTGCAATTAAAGGGAAATGAAACACAAAATGTATGCACTATTTCCTGCCATTTAGTGCTCTAGAAGCCTACCTAGGTGTTTCTACAACACAGAATACCAAGAGAACAAAGCAAATTTCATATTAGAAGTAAATCAGAAACTTTTTTAAAATTGTATGTTCTGTCTGAATCACAAAAGAACATTTTTAGGTTCCATATCCCTTTAACCTGTTGTGCTCCAAAACCATAGTAATATATGCATATATAACGGATTTGAAGAGGAGCATGTTGGGTATCGTGGGCATCTGCGTTTGTTGGGTTATGGATTTCGCTAAAGAGCTTATTTTTTTTTACTTCATTTGTGTTTTGTGAAGTCACTATAGAGATTACTCACATAAACAGAGTACAGAGGGAAGGTATGTAAATCACTATACAGATTACGCACATAAGGAGAGTACAGAGGAAAGGTCTGTAAATCACTATACAGATTACACACATAAGGAGAACACAGAGGGAAGGTCTGGAAGTCACTATACAGATTACACACATAAGGAGAGTACAGAGGAAAGGTCTGTAAATCACTATACAGATTACACACAGAAGGAGAGTACAAAGGGAAGGTCTGTAAGTCACTTTACAGATTACACACAGAAGGAGAGTACAGAGGGAAGGTCTGTAAATCACTATACAGATTACACACACAAGGAGAACACAGAGGGAAGGTCTGGAAATCACTATACAGATTACACACACAAGGAGAGTACAGAGGGAAGGTCTATAAGTAACTATACAGATTACTCACATACGGAGAGTACAGAGGGAAGGTCTATAAGTAACTATACAGATTACACACATACGGAGAGTACAGAGGAAAGGTCTGCAAATAACTATACAGATTACACACATAAGGAGAGTACAGAGGGAAGGTCTATAAGTAACTATACAGATTACACACATAAAGAGAGTACAGAGGGAAGGTCTATAAGTAACTATACAGATTACACACATAAGGTGAGTACAGAGGGAAGGTCTGTAAGTAACTATACAATTTACACACATAAGGTGAGTACAGAGGGAAGGTCTATAAATCACTATACAGATTACACACATAAGGAGAGTACAGAGGGAAGGTCTATAAGTAACTATACAGATTACACATATAAGGATAGTACAGAGGAAAGGTCTATAAATAACTATACAGATTACACACATAAGGATAGTACAGAGGGAAGGCCTATAAGTAACTATACAGATTACACACATAAGGATAGTACAGAGGGAAGGTCTATAAGTAACTATACAGATTACACACATAAGGAGAGTACAGAGGGAAGGTCTGTAAGTAACTATACAGATTACACACATAAGGAGAGTACAGAGGGAAGGTCGATAAGTGACAATACAGATTATGCACATAAGGAGAGTACAGAGGGAAGGTCTATAAGTAACTATACAGATTATGCACATAAGGAGAGTACAGAGGGAAGGTCTGTAAATCACTATACAGATTACACACATAAGGAAAGTACAGAGGAAAGGTCTGTAAATCACTATACAGATTACACACATAAGGAGAGTACAGAGGGAATGTCTGTAAAACACTATACAGATTACACACATAAGGATAGTACAGAGGGAAGGTCTATAAGTAACTATACAGATTACACACATAAGGAGAGTACAGAGGGAAGGTCTGTAAATCACTATACAGATTACACACATAAAGAGAGTACAGAGGGAAGGTCTATAAGTGACTATACAGATTACACACATAAGGAAAGTACAGAGGGAAGGTCTATAAGTAACTATACAGATTACACACATAAGGTGAGTACAGAGGGAATGTCTATAAGTAACAATACAGTTTACACACATAAGGAGAGTACAGAGGGAAGGTCTATAAATAACTATACAGATTACACACATAAGGAGAGTACAGAGGGAAGGTCTATAAGTAACTATACAGATTACGCACATAAGGAGAGTACAGAGGGAAGATCTATAAGTAACTATACAGATTACACACATAAGGAGAGTACAGAGGGAAGGTCTATAAGTAACTATACAGATTACACACGTAAAGAGAGTACAGAGGGAAGGTCTATAAATCACTATACAGATTACGCACATAAGGAGAGTACAGAGGGAAGGTCTATAAGTAACTATACAGATTACACACATAAGGAGAGTACAGAGGGAAGGTCTATAAGTGACTATACAGATTACACACATAAGGAGAGTACAGAGGGAAGGTCTATAAGTAACTATACAGATTACACACATAAGGAGAGTACAGAGGGAAGGTCTGTAAATCACTATACAGATTACACACATAAGGAGAGTACAGAGGAAAGGTCTGTAAATCACTATACAGATTACACACACAAGGAGAACACAGAGGGAAGGTCTGGAAATCACTATACAGATTACACACACAAGGAGAGTACAGAGGGAAGGTCTATAAGTAACTATACAGATTACTCACATACGGAGAGTACAGAGGAAAGGTCTGCAAATAACTATACAGATTACACACATAAGGAGAGTACAGAGGGAAGGTCTATAAGTAACTATACAGATTACACACATAAAGAGAGTACAGAGGGAAGGTCTATAAGTAACTATACAGATTACACACATAAGGTGAGTACAGAGGGAAGGTCTGTAAGTAACTATACAATTTACACACATAAGGTGAGTACAGAGGGAAGGTCTATAAATCACTATACAGATTACACACATAAGGAGAGTACAGAGGGAGGGTCTGTAAGTAACTATACAGATTACGCACATAAGGAGAGTACAGAGGGAAGGTCTATAAGTAACTATACAGATTACACATATAAGGATAGTACAGAGGAAAGGTCTATAAATAACTAAACAGATTACACACATAAGGATAGTACAGAGGGAAGGCCTATAAGTAACTATACAGATTACACACATAAGGATAGTACAGAGGGAAGGTCTATAAGTAACTATACAGATTACACACATAAGGAGAGTACAGAGGGAAGGTCTGTAAGTAACTATACAGATTACACACATAAGGAGAGTACAGAGGGAAGGTCGATAAGTGACAATACAGATTATGCACATAAGGAGAGTACAGAGGGAAGGTCTATAAGTAACTATACAGATTATGCACATAAGGAGAGTACAGAGGGAAGGTCTGTAAATCACTATACAGATTACACACATAAGGAAAGTACAGAGGAAAGGTCTGTAAATCACTATACAGATTACACACATAAGGAGAGTACAGAGGGAATGTCTGTAAAACACTATACAGATTACACACATAAGGATAGTACAGAGGGAAGGTCTATAAGTAACTATACAGATTACACACATAAGGAGAGTACAGAGGGAAGGTCTGTAAATCACTATACAGATTACACACATAAAGAGAGTACAGAGGGAAGGTCTATAAGTGACTATACAGATTACACACATAAGGAAAGTACAGAGGGAAGGTCTATAAGTAACTATACAGATTACACACATAAGGTGAGTACAGAGGGAATGTCTATAAGTAACAATACAGTTTACACACATAAGGAGAGTACAGAGGGAAGGTCTATAAATAACTATACAGATTACACACATAAGGAGAGTACAGAGGGAAGGTCTATAAGTAACTATACAGATTACGCACATAAGGAGAGTACAGAGGGAAGATCTATAAGTAACTATACAGATTACACACATAAGGAGAGTACAGAGGGAAGGTCTATAAGTAACTATACAGATTACACACGTAAAGAGAGTACAGAGGGAAGGTCTATAAATCACTATACAGATTACGCACATAAGGAGAGTACAGAGGGAAGGTCTATAAGTAACTATACAGATTACACACATAAGGAGAGTACAGAGGGAAGGTCTGTAAATCACTATACAGATTACACACATAAGGAGAGTACAGAGGGAGGGTCTGTAAGTAACTATACAGATTACTCACATAAGGAGAGTACAGAGGGAAGGTCTATAAGTAACTATACAGATTACACACATAAGGAAAGTACAGAGGGAAGGTCTGTAAGTAACTATACAGATTACACACATAAGGAGAGTACAGAGGGAAGGTCTGTAAGCAACTATACAGATTACACACATAAAGAGAGTACAGAGGGTAGGTCTGTAAGTAACAATACAGATTACACACATAAGGAGAACACAGAGGGAAGGTCTGGAAGTCACTATACAGATTACACACATAAAGAGAGTACAGAGGGAAGGTCTATAAGTAACTATACAGCTTACACACATAAGGAGAGTACAGAGGGAAGATCTGTAAGTAACTATACAGATTACACACATAAGTAGAACACAGAGGGAAGGTCTGGAAGTAACTATACAGATTACACACATAAGGATAGTACAGAGGGAAGGTCTGTAAGTAACTATAAAGATTACACACATAAGGAGAACACAGAGGGAAGGTCTGGAAGTAACTAAACAGATTACACACATAAGGATAGTACAGAGGGAAGGTCTGTAAGTAACTATACAGATTACACACATAAGGAGAGTACAGAGGGAAGGTCTGTAAGTAACTATACAGATTACGCACATAAGGAGAGTACAGAGGGAAGGTCTATAAGTAACTATACAGATTACACACATAAGGTGAGTACAGAGGGAAGGTCTATAAGTAACAATACAGCTTACACACATAAGGAGAGTACAGAGGGAAGGTCTATAAATAACTATACAGATTACACACATAAGGAAAGTACAGAGGGTAGGTCTGTAAGTAACAATACAGATTACACACATAAGGAGAACACAGAGGGAAGGTCTGGAAGTCACTATACAGATTACACACATAAGGAGAGTACAGAGGGAAGGTCTATAAGTAACTATACAGCTTACACACATAAGGAGAGTACAGAGGGAAGGTCTGTAAGTAACTATATAGATTACACACATAAGGAGAACACAGAGGGAAGGTCTGGAAGTAACTATACAGATTACACACATGAGGATAGTACAGAGGGAAGGTCTGTAAGTAACTATACAGATTACACACATAAGGAGAGTACAGAGGGAAGGTCTGTAAGTAACTATACAGATTACACACATAAGGAGAGTACAGAGGAAAGGTCTATAAGTAACTATACATCTTACACACATAAGGATAGTACAGAGGGAAGGTCTATAAGTCACTATAAAGATTACACACCTAAGGAGAGTACAGAGGGAAGGTCTATAAGTCAATATACAGATTACACACATAAGGGGAGTACAGAGGAAAGGTCTATAAGTAACTATACAGTTTACACACATAAGGATAGTACAGAGGGAAGGTCTATAAGTCACTATAAAGATTACACACCTAAGGAGAGTACAGAGGGAAGGTCTATAAGTCACTATACAGATTACACACATAAGGAAAGTACAGAGGAAAGGTCTGTAAATCACTATACAGATTACACACATAAGGAGAGTACAGAGGGAAGGTCTGTAAGTCACTATACAGATTACACACATAAGGAGAGTACAGAGGGAAGGTCTGTAAGTAACTATACAGTTTACACACATAAGGAGAGTACAGAGGGAAGGTCTGTAAGTAACTATACAGATTACACGCATAAGGTGAGTACAGAGGGAAGGTCTATAAGTAGCAGAGGTCCTAACCCTGCATTCTGGCTGCAGCTTTCCATGCAAAAGAGACCTGCTACAGAGTCTGTGGGTCTGTAAGCAAATAGCTGGCCTTGTGAGCCCCAATTGTCTTTTTAAAGACAGTGCAGGGAAAGGAATTAATACCTACCTGAAGAAGGGAGTGAGGCAGAGGGGACATTACCTGCCTTAAAGGAGCAGCGAGGCTGAGGGATCTATTCATGCCTAGAAGCAGACAGGCAGAAGTGACGCTACCTGCCTGGGAGCCCACTGAGACCAGCCCTGCAGGGGGAGATACAGCCGCTGGCTTGACCCCGGTCTCAGCAACTATAGCTCTGGTCCCAGTATCTGATGGCCATCTCTGGGTTTGGACAGAGAAAGGGAGAACCCTAGCGGAGTATCGCTACACACAAATAAGGATTGTGTGTAGGGAAGGTCTGTAAATCACTATACCGATTACACACATAAGGAGAGTACAGAGGGAAGGTCTGCAAATCACTATACCGATTACTCACATAAGGAGAGTGCAGAGGGAAGGTCTGGAAGTCACTATACAGATTACACACATAAGGTGAGTACAGAGGAAAGGTCTGTAAATCACTATACAGATTATACACAAGGAGAGTACAGAGGGAAGGTCTGTAAATCACTATACAGATTATACACAAGGAGAGTACAGAGGGAGGGTCTGTAAGTAACTATACAGTTTACTCACATAAGGAGAGTACAGAGGGAGGGTCTGTAAGTAACTATACAGATTACACACATAAGGAGAGTACAGAGGGAAGGTCTGTAAATCACTTTACAGATTACACACATAAGGAGAGTACAGAGGGAAGGTCTATAAGTAACTATACAGATTACACACATAAGGAGAGTACAGAGGAAAGGTCTATAAGTGACTATACAGATTACACACATAAGGAGAGTACAGAGGGAAGGTCTATAAGTAACTATACAGATTACACACATAAGGAGAGTACAGAGGAAAGGTCTATAAGTGACTATACAGATTACATACATAAGGAGAGTACAGAGGGAAGGTCTGTAAGTCACTTTACAGATTACACACATAAGGAGAGTACAGAGGGAAGGTCTGTAAAAACACTATACAGATTACTCACATAAGGAGAGTACAGAGGAAAGGTCTGTAAATCACTATACAGATGACACACATAAGTAGAGTACAGAGGGAAGGTCTGTAAATCACTATACAGATTACACACATAAAGAGAGTACAGAGGGAAGGTCTGTAAGTAACTATAAAGATTACACACATAAGGAGAACACAGAGGGAAGGTCTGGAAGTCACTATATAGATTACACACATAAGGAGAACACTGAGGGAAGGTCTGTAAGTAACTATACAGATTACACACATAAGGTGAGTACAGAGGGAAGGTCTATAAGTAACTATACAGATTACACACATAAGGAGAGTACAGAGGGAAGGTCTATAAATAACTATACAGATTACACACAGGAAAGAGAGTACAGAGGGAAGGTCTGTAAATAACTATACAGATTACACACATAAAGAGAGTACAGAGGGAAGGTCTGTAAGTAACTATACAGATTACACACATAAGGAGAACACAGAGGGCAGGTCTGTAAGTAACTATACAGATTACACACAAGGAGAACACAGAGGGAAGGTCTGTAAGTAACTATACAGATTACACACATAAGGAGAGTACAGAGGGAAGGTCTATAAATAACTATATAGATTACACACATAAGGAGAACACAGAGGGAAGGTCTGGAGGTAACTATACAGATTACACACATAAGGAGAGTACAGAGGAAAGGTCTATAAGTAACTATACAGCTTACACACATAAGGATAGTACAGAGGGAAGGTCTATAAGTCACTATAAAGATTACACACCTAAGGAGAGTACAGAGGGAAGGTCTATAAGTCACTATACAGATTACACACATAAGGAGAGTACAGAGAAAAGGTCTATAAGTAACTATACAGCTTACACACATAAGGATAGTACAGAGGGAAGGTATATAAGTCACTATACAGATTACACACATAAGGAGAGTACAGAGGGAAGGTCTGTAAGTCACTATACAGATTACACACATAAGGAGAGTACAGAGGGAAGGTCTGTAAGTAACTATACAACTTACACACATAAGGAGAGTACAGAGGGAAGGTCTGTAAGTAACTATACAGATTACACGCATAAGGTGAGTACAGAGGGAAGGTCTATAAGTAGCAGAGGTCCTAACCCTGCATTCTGGCTGCAGCTTTCCCTGCAAAAGAGACCTGCTACAAAGGCTGTGGGCCTGTAAGCAAATAGCTGGCCTTGTGAGCCCCAATTGTCTTTTTAAAGACAGTGCAGGGAAAGGAATTAATACCTGCCTGAAGAAGGGAGTGAGGCAGAGGGGACATTACCTACCTTAAAGGAGCAGCGAGGCTGAGGGATCTATTCCTGCCTATAAGCAGACAGGCAGAAGGGATGCTACCTGCCTGGGAGCCCACTGAAACCAGCCCTGAAGGGGGAGATACAGCCGCTGGCTTGACCCCGGTCTCAGCAACTATAGCTCTGGTCCCACTATCTGATGGCCATCTCTGGGTTTGGACAGAGAAAGGGAGAACCCTAGCGGAGTATCGCTACACACAAATAAGGATTGCGTGTAGGGAAGGTCTGTAAATCACTATACCGATTACACACATAAGGAGAGTACAGAGGGAAGGTCTGTAAATCACTATACCGATTACACACATAAGGAGAGTACAGAGGGAAGGTCTGTAAGTCACTATACAGATTACACACATAAGGAGAGTACAGAGGGAAGGTCTGTAAATCACTATACAGATTACACACATAAGGAGAGTACAGAGGGAAGGTCTGTAAGTCACTATACAGATTACACACATATGGTGATTACAGAGGAAAGGTCTGTAAATCACTATACAGATTACACACATAAGGAGAGTACAGAGGGAAGGTCTGTAAATCACTATACAGATTACACACATAAGGAGAGTACAGAGGGAAGGTCTGTAAATCACTTTACAGATTACACACATAAGGAGAGTACAGAGGGAAGGTCTGTAAATCACTATACAGATTACACACATAAGGAGAGTACAGAGGGAAGGTCTGTAAGCCACTATACAGATTACACACATAAGGAGAGTACAGAGGGAAGGTCTATAAGTAACTATACAGATTACACATATAAGGATAGTACAGAGGAAAGGTCTATAAATAACTATACAGATTACACACATAAGGATAGTACAGAGGGAAGGTCTATAAGTAACTATACAGATTACACACATAAGGATAGTACAGAGGGAAGGTCTATAAGTAACTATACAGATTACACACATAAGGAGAGTACAGAGGGAAGGTCTGTAAGTAACTATACAGATTACACACATAAGGAGAGTACAGAGGGAAGGTCTATAAGTGACAATACAGATTATGCACATAAGGAGAGTACAGAGGGAAGGTCTATAAGTAACTATACAGATTATGCACATAAGGAGAGTACAGAGGGAAGGTCTGTAAATCACTATACAGATTACACACATAAGGAAAGTACAGAGGAAAGGTCTGTAAATCACTATACAGATTACACACATAAGGAGAGTACAGAGGGAATGTCTGTAAAACACTATACAGATTACACACATAAGGATAGTACAAAGGGAAGGTCTATAAGTAACTATACAGATTACACACATAAGGAGAGTACAGAGGGAAGGTCTGTAAATCACTATACAGATTACACACATAAGGAGAGTACAGAGGGAAGGTCTATAAGTGACTATACAGATTACACACATAAGGAAAGTACAGAGGGAAGGTCTATAAGTAACTATACAGATTACACACATAAGGTGAGTACAGAGGGAATGTCTATAAGTAACAATACAGTTTACACACATAAGGAGAGTACAGAGGGAAGGTCTATAAATAACTATACAGATTACACACATAAGGAGAGTACAGAGGGAAGGTCTATAAGTAACTATACAGATTACGCACATAAGGAGAGTACAGAGGGAAGATCTATAAGTAACTATACAGATTACACACATAAGGAGAGTACAGAGGGAAGGTCTATAAGTAACTATACAGATTACACATGTAAAGAGAGTACAGAGGGAAGGTCTATAAATCACTATACAGATTACGCACATAAGGAGAGTACAGAGGGAAGGTCTATAAGTAACTATACAGATTACACACATAAGGAGAGTACAGAGGAAAGGTCTGTAAATCACTATACAGATTACACACATAAGGAGAGTACAGAGGGAGGGTCTGTAAGTAACTATACAGATTACTCACATAAGGAGAGTACAGAGGGAAGGTCTATAAGTAACTATACAGATTACACACATAAGGAAAGTACAGAGGGAAGGTCTATAAGTAACTATACAGATTACACACCTAAGGAAAGTACAGAGGGAAGGTCTGTAAGTAACTATACAGATTACACACATAAGGAGAGTACAGAGGGAAGGTCTGTAAGTAACTATACAGATTACACACATAAAGAGAGTACAGAGGGTAGGTCTGTAAGTAACAATACAGATTACACACATAAGGAGAACACAGAGGGAAGGTCTGGAAGTCACTATACAGATTACACACATAAAGAGAGTACAGAGGGAAGGTCTATAAGTAACTATACAGCTTACACACATAAGGAGAGTACAGAGGGAAGATCTGTAAGTAACTATACAGATTACACACATAAGTAGAACACAGAGGGAAGGTCTGGAAGTAACTATACAGATTACACACATAAGGATAGTACAGAGGGAAGGTCTGTAAGTAACTATAAAGATTACACACATAAGGAGAGTACAGAGGGAAGGTCTATAAGTAACTATACAGATTACACACGTAAAGAGAGTACAGAGGGAAGGTCTATAAATCACTATACAGATTACGCACATAAGGAGAGTACAGAGGGAAGGTCTATAAGTAACTATACAGATTACACACATAAGGAGAGTACAGAGGGAAGGTCTGTAAATCACTATACAGATTACACACATAAGGAGAGTACAGAGGGAGGGTCTGTAATTAACTATACAGATTACTCACATAAGGAGAGTACAGAGGGAAGGTCTGTAAGTAACTAAACAGATTACACACATAAGGATAGTACAGAGGGAAGGTCTGTAAGTAACTATACAGATTACACACATAAGGAGAGTACAGAGGGAAGGTCTGTAAGTAACTATACAGATTACGCACATAAGGAGAGTACAGAGGGAAGGTCTATAAGTAACTATACAGATTACACACATAAGGTGAGTACAGAGGGAAGGTCTATAAGTAACAATACAGCTTACACACATAAGGAGAGTACAGAGGGAAGGTCTATAAATAACTATACAGATTACACACATAAGGAGAGTACAGAGGGAGGGTCTGTAAGTAACTATACAGATAACTCACATAAGGAGAGTACAGAGGGGAGGTCTATAAGTAACTATACAGATTACACACATAAGGAAAGTACAGAGGGAAGGTCTGTAAGTAACTATACAGATTACACACATAAGGAGAGTACAGAGGGAAGGTCTGTAAGTAACTATACAGATTACACACATAAAGAGAGTACAGAGGGTAGGTCTGTAAGTAACAATACAGATTACACACATAAGGAGAACACAGAGGGAAGGTCTGGAAGTCACTATACAGATTACACACATAAGGAGAGTACAGAGGGAAGGTCTATAAGTAACTATACAGCTTACACACATAAGGAGAGTATAGAGGGAAGGTCTGTAAGTAACTATATAGATTACACACATAAGGAGAACACAGAGGGAAGGTCTAGAAGTAACTATACAGATTACACACATGAGGATAGTACAGAGGGAAGGTCTGTAAGTAACTATACAGATTACACACATAAGGAGAGTACAGAGGGAAGGTCTATAAGTAACTATACATCTTACACACATAAGGATAGTACAGAGGGAAGGTCTATAAGTCACTATAAAGATTACACACCTAAGGAGAGTACAGAGGGAAGGTCTATAAGTCAATATACAGATTACACACATAAGGGGAGTACAGAGGAAAGGTCTATAAGTAACTATACAGTTTACACACATAAGGATAGTACAGAGGGAAGGTCTATAAGTCACTATAAAGATTACACACCTAAGGAGAGTACAGAGGGAAGGTCTATAAGTCACTATACAGATTACACACATAAGGAAAGTACAGAGGAAAGGTCTGTAAGTCACTATACAGATTACACACATAAGGAGAGTACAGAGGGAAGGTCTATAAGTAACTATACATCTTACACACATAAGGATAGTACAGAGGGAAGGTCTATAAGTCACTATAAAGATTACACACCTAAGGAGAGTACAGAGGGAAGGTCTATAAGTCAATATACAGATTACACACATAAGGGGAGTACAGAGGAAAGGTCTATAAGTAACTATACAGTTTACACACATAAGGATAGTACAGAGGGAAGGTCTATAAGTCACTATAAAGATTACACACCTAAGGAGAGTACAGAGGGAAGGTCTATAAGTCACTATACAGATTACACACATAAGGAAAGTACAGAGGAAAGGTCTGTAAATCACTATACAGATTACACACATAAGGAGAGTACAGAGGAAGGGTCTGTAAGTCACTATACAGATTACACACATAAGGAGAGTACAGAGGGAAGGTCTGTAAGTAACTATACAGTTTACACACATAAGGAGAGTACAGAGGGAAGGTCTGTAAGTAACTATACAGATTACACGCATAAGGTGAGTACAGAGGGAAGGTCTATAAGTAGCAGAGGTCCTAACCCTGCATTCTGGCTGCAGCTTTCCATGCAAAAGAGACCTGCTACAGAGTCTGTGGGTCTGTAAGCAAATAGCTGGCCTTGTGAGCCCCAATTGTCTTTTTAAAGACAGTGCAGGGAAAGGAATTAATACCTACCTGAAGAAGGGAGTGAGGCAGAGGGGACATTACCTGCCTTAAAGGAGCAGCGAGGCTGAGGGATCTATTCATGCCTAGAAGCAGACAGGCAGAAGGGACACTACCTGCCTGGGAGCCCACTGAGACCAGCCCTGCAGGGGGAGATACAGCCGCTGGCTTGACCCCGGTCTCAGCAACTATAGCTCTGGTCCCAGTATCTGATGGCCATCTCTGGGTTTGGACAGAGAAAGGGAGAACCCTAGCGGAGTATCGCTACACACAAATAAGGATTATGTGTAGGGAAGGTCTGTAAATCACTATACCGATTACACACATAAGGAGAGTACAGAGGGAAGGTCTGCAAATCACTATACCGATTACTCACATAAGGAGAGTGCAGAGGGAAGGTCTGGAAGTCACTATACAGATTACACACATAAGGTGAGTACAGAGGAAAGGTCTGTAAATCACTATACAGATTATATACAAGGAGAGTACAGAGGGAAGGTCTGTAAATCACTATACAGATTATACACAAGGAGAGTACAGAGGGAGGGTCTGTAAGTAACAATACAGTTTACTCACATAAGGAGAGTACAGAGGGAGGGTCTGTAAGTAACTATACAGATTACACACATAAGGAGAGTACAGAGGGAAGGTCTGTAAATCACTTTACAGATTACACACATAAGGAGAGTACAGAGGGAAGGTCTATAAGTAACTATACAGATTACACACATAAGGAGAGTACAGAGGAAAGGTCTATAAGTGACTATACAGATTACACACATAAGGAGAGTACAGAGGGAAGGTCTATAAGTAACTATACAGATTACACACATAAGGAGAGTACAGAGGAAAGGTCTATAAGTGACTATACAGATTACATACATAAGGAGAGTACAGAGGGAAGGTCTGTAAGTCACTTTACAGATTACACACATAAGGAGAGTACAGAGGGAAGGTCTGTAAAACACTATACAGATTACTCACATAAGGAGAGTACAGAGGAAAGGTCTGTAAATCACTATACAGATGACACACATAAGTAGAGTACAGAGGGAAGGTCTGTAAATCACTATACAGATTACACACATAAAGAGAGTACAGAGGGAAGGTCTGTAAGTAACTATAAAGATTACACACATAAGGAGAACACAGAGGGAAGGTCTGGAAGTCACTATATAGATTACACACATAAGGAGAACACTGAGGGAAGGTCTGTAAGTCACTTTACAGATTACACACATAAGGAGAGTACAGAGGGAAGGTCTGTAAAACACTATACAGATTACTCACATAAGGAGAGTACAGAGGAAAGGTCTGTAAATCACTATACAGATGACACACATAAGTAGAGTACAGAGGGAAGGTCTGTAAATCACTATACAGATTACACACATAAAGAGAGTACAGAGGGAAGGTCTGTAAGTAACTATAAAGATTACACACATAAGGAGAACACAGAGGGAAGGTCTGGAAGTCACTATATAGATTACACACATAAGGAGAACACTGAGGGAAGGTCTGTAAGTAACTATACAGATTACACACATAAGGTGAGTACAGAGGGAAGGTCTATAAGTAACTATACAGATTACACACATAAGGAGAGTACAGAGGGAAGGTCTATAAATAACTATACAGATTACACACAGAAAGAGAGTACAGAGGGAAGGTCTGTAAATAACTATACAGATTACACACATAAAGAGAGTACAGAGGGAAGGTCTGTAAGTAACTATACAGATTACACACATAAGGAGAACACAGAGGGCAGGTCTGTAAGTAACTATACAGATTACACACAAGGAGAACACAGAGGGAAGGTCTGTAAGTAACTATACAGATTACACACATAAGGAGAGTACAGAGGGAAGGTCTATAAATAACTATATAGATTACACACATAAGGAGAACACAGAGGGAAGGTCTGGAGGTAACTATACAGATTACACACATAAGGAGAAGTACAGAGGAAAGGTCTATAAGTAACTATACAGCTTACACACATAAGGATAGTACAGAGGAAGGTCTATAAGTCCACTATAAAGATTACACACCTAAGGAGAGTACAGAGGGAAGGTCTATAAGTCACTATACAGATTACACACATAAGGAGAGTACAGAGAAAATGTCTATAAGTAACTATACAGCTTACACACATAAGGATAGTACAGAGGGAAGGTATATAAGTCACTATACAGATTACACACATAAGGAGAGTACAGAGGGAAGGTCTGTAAGTAACTATACAACTTACACACATAAGGAGAGTACAGAGGGAAGGTCTGTAAGTAACTATACAGATTACACGCATAAGGTGAGTACAGAGGGAAGGTCTATAAGTAGCAGAGGTCCTAACCCTGCATTCTGGCTGCAGCTTTCCCTGCAAAAGAGACCTGCTACAAAGGCTGTGGGCCTGTAAGCAAATAGCTGGCCTTGTGAGCCCCAATTGTCTTTTTAAAGACAGTGCAGGGAAAGGAATTAATACCTGCCTGAAGAAGGGAGTGAGGCAGAGGGGACATTACCTACCTTAAAGGAGCAGCGAGGCTGAGGGATCTATTCCTGCCTATAAGCAGACAGGCAGAAGGGATGCTACCTGCCTGGGAGCCCACTGAAACCAGCCCTGAAGGGGGAGATACAGCCGCTGGCTTGACCCCGGTCTCAGCAACTATAGCTCTGGTCCCACTATCTGATGGCCATCTCTGGGTTTGGACAGAGAAAGGGAGAACCCTAGCGGAGTATCGCTACACACAAATAAGGATTGCGTGTAGGGAAGGTCTGTAATCACTATACCGATTACACACATAAGGAGAGTACAGAGGGAAGGTCTGTAAATCACTTATACCGATTACACACATAAGGAGAGTACAGAGGGAAGTCTGTAAGTCACTATACAGATTACACACATAAGGAGAGTACAGAGGGAAGGTCTGTAAATCACTATACAGATTACACACATAAGGAGAGTACAGAGGGAAGGTCTGTAAGTCACTATACAGATTACAAACATATGGTGATTACAGAGGAAAGGTCTGTAAATCACTATACAGATTACACTCATAAGGAGAGTACAGAGGGAAGGTCTGTAAATCACTATACAGATTACACACATAAGGAGAGTACAGAGGGAAGGTCTGTAAATCACTTTACAGATTACACACATATGGAGAGTACAGAGGGAAGGTCTGTAAATCACTATACAGATTACACACATAAGGAGAGTACAGAGGGAAGGTCTGTAAATCACTATACAGATTACACACATAAGGAGAGTACAGAGGGAAGGTCTGTAAGTCACTATACAGATTACACACATAAAGAGAGTACAGAGGGATGGTCTGTAAATCACTATACAGATTACACACATAAGGAGAGTACAGAGGGAAGGTCTGTAAGTAACTATACAGATTACGCACATAAGGAGAGTACAGAGGAAAGGTCTATAATTAACTATACAGATTACACACATAAGGAGAGTACAGAGGGAAGGTCTGTAAGTCACTTTACAGATTACACACATAAGGAGAGTACAGAGGGAAGGTCTGTAAAACACTATACAGATTACGCACATAAGGAGAGTACATAGGAAAGGTCTGTAAATCACTATACAGATTACTCACATAAAGAGAGTACAGAGGGAAGGTCTGTAAATCACTATACAGATTACACACATAAGTAGAGTACAGAGGGAAGGTCTATAAGTGACTATACAGATTACACACATAAGGAGAGTACAGAGGGAAGGTCTGTAAATCACTATACAGATTACACACATAAAGAGAGTACAGAGGGAAGGTCTGTAAGTAACTATACAGATTACACACATAAGGAGAACACAGAGGGAAGGTCTGTAAGTAACGATACAGATTACACACATAAGGAGAGTAAAGAGGAAAGGTCTATAAGTAACTATAAAGATTACACACATAAGGAGAATACAGAGGGAAGGTCTATAAGTAACTATACAGATTACACACATAAGGAGAGTACAGAGGGAAGGTTTGTAAGTCACTTTACAGATTACACACATAAGGAGAGTACAGAGGGAAGGTCTGTAAAACACTATACAGATTACGCACATAAGGAGAGTAAAGAGGAAAGGTCTGTAAATCACTATACAGATTACTCACATAAAGAGAGTACAGAGGGAAGGTCTGTAAATCACTATACAGATTACACACATAAAGAGAGTACAGAGGGAAGGTCTGTAAGTAACTATACAGATTCCACACATAAGGAGAGTACAGAGGGAAGGTCTGTAAATCACTATACCGATTCCACACATAAGGAGAGTACAGAGGGAAGGTCTGTAAATCACTATACAGATTACACACATAAGGAGAGTACAGAGGGAAGGTCTTTAAGTCACTATACAGATTACACACATAAGGAGAGTACAGAGGGAAGGTCTGTAAATCACTTTACAGATTACACACATAAGGAGAGTAAAGAGGGAAGGTCTATAAGTACCTATACAGATTAAATACATAAGGAGAGTACAGAGGGAAGGTCTGTAAGTAACTATACAGATTACGCACATAAGGAGAGTACAGAGGGAAGGTCTGTAAGTCACTTTACAGATTACACACATAAAGAGAGTACAGAGGGAAGGTCTATAAGTAACTATACAGATTACACACATAAGGAGAGTACAGAGGGAAGGTCTGGAAGTCACTATATAGATTACACACATAAGGAGAACACAGAGGGAAGGTCTGGAAGTAACTATACAGATTACACACATAAGGAGAGTACAGAGGGAAGGTCTGTAAGTAACTATACAGATTAAGCACATAAGGAGAGTACAGAGGAAAGGTCTATAAGTAACTATACAGATTACACACATAAGAAGAGTACAGAGGGAAGGTCTATAAGTAACTATACAGATTATACACATAAGGAGAGTACATAGGGAAGGTCTGCAAGTCACTTTACAGATTACACACATAAGGAGAGTACAGAGGGAAGGTCTGTAAAACACTACACAGATTACGCACATAAGGAGAGTACAGAGGAAAGGTCTGTAAGTAACTATACAGATTAAGCACATAAGGAGAGTACAGAGGAAAGGTCTATAAGTAACTATACAGATTACACACGTAAGGAGAACACAGAGGGAAGGTCTGGAAGTAACTATACAGATTACAAACATAAGGAGAGTACAGAGGAAAGGTCTATAAGTAACTATACAGTTTACACACATAAGGATAGTACAGAGGGAAGGTCTATAAATCACTATACAGATTACACACATAAGGAGAGTACAGAGGGAAGGTCTATAAGTCACTATACAGATTACACACATAAGGAGAGTACAGAGGAAAGGTCTATAAGTAACTATACATCTTACACACATAAGGATAGTACAGAGGGAAGGTCTATAAGTCACTATACAGATTACACACATAAGGAAAGTACAGAGGGAAGGTCTGTAAGTCACTATATAGATTACACATATAAGGAGAGTACAGAGGAAAGGTCTGTAAATAACTATACAGATTACACACATAAGGAGAACACAGAGGGAAGGTCTGGAAGTCACTATACAGATTACACACATATGGAGAGTACAGAGGAAAGGTCTATAAGTAACTATACAGCTTACACACATAAGGAGAGTACAGAGTGAAGGTCTGTAAGTAACTATGCAGATTACACACATAAGGAGAGTACAGAGGGAAGGTCTGTAAGTAACTATACAGATTACACACATAAAGAGAGTACAGAGAAAAGGTCTGTAAATCACTATACAGATTACACACATAAGAAGAACACAGAGGGAAGGTCTGGAAGTCACTATACAGATTACACACATAAGGAGAACACAGAGGGAAGGTCTGGAAGTCACTATACAGATTACACACATAAGGAGAGTACAGAGGAAAGGTCTGTAAATCACTATACAGATTACACACACAAGGAGAGTACAGAGGCAAGGTCTATAAGTAACTATACAGATTACGCACATAAGGAGAGTACAGCGGAAAGGTCTATAAGAAACTATACAGCTTACACACATAAGGAGAGTACAGAGGGAAGGTCTATAAGTAACTATACAGTTTACACACATAAGGAGAGTACAGAGGGAAGGTCTATAAGTAACTATACAGCTTACACACATAAGGAGAGTACAGAGGGAAGGTCTATAAGTAACTATACAGATTACACACATAAGGATAGTACAGAGGGAAGGTCTATAAGTCCCTATACAGATTACTCACATAAGGATAGTACAGAGTGAAGGTCTGTAAGTAACTATGCAGATTACACACATAAGGAGAGTACAGAGGGAAGGTCTATAAGTGACTATACAGATTACACACATAAAGATCTTAACAGAGGGAAGGTCTATAAGTGACTATACAGATTACAAACACAAGGAGAGTACAGAGGGAAGGTCTGTAAGAAACTGTACAGATTACACACTGTGACAGTTCCCTAGTCACATACATGGACAATGTATGACACAGTGCCATCTATTGGTTGCAAGCTCACCACCAAAATGTACACAAGAGAAGGAATGACTAATTTGCATATATTTGCATAGGTGAAAATATCAACAGATAAATGAATCCTTCATCCTGTTGGCAAAGTTATATTCCCTTAGTATATTGTTTTCTTTATGTTTTCCTATGTTTATATTCTAAGGAGTGCGTGTCACCATAAGCTTACTAGTGTGTTTGTAAAAGCTAGTCTTGGGTGAAATAAAGCATTAGTAGTAGTTCCTTCTGGAACAGTTGGTCGTGTCTGATTCTTGCAGGAATACCAGTAGCAGAGGTCCTGACCCTGCATTCTGGCTGCAGCTTTCCCTGCAAAAGAGACCTGCTACAGAGTCTGTGGGCCTGTAAGCAAATAGCTGGCCTTGTGAGCCCCAATTGTCTTTTTAAAGACAGTGCAGGGAAAGGAATTAATACCTACCTGAAGAAGGGAGTGAGGCAGAGGGGACATTACCTGCCTTAAAGGAGCAGCGAGGCTGAGGGATCTATTCCTGCCTAGAAGCAGACAGGCAGAAGGGACGCTACCTGCCTGGGAGCCCACTGAGACCAGCCCTGCAGGGGGAGATACAGCCGCTGGCTTGACCCTGGTCTCAGCAACTATAGCTCTGGTCCCACTATCTGATGGCCATCTCAGTGTTTGGACAGAGAAAGGGAGAACCCTAGCGGAGTATCGCTACACACAAATAAGGATTGTGTGTAGGGAAGGTCTGTAAATCACTATACCGATTACACACATAAGGATAGTACAGAGGGAAGGTCTGTAAATCACTATACAGATTACACACATAAGGAGAGTACAGAGGGAATGTCTGTAAATCACTATAAAGATTACACACATAAGGAGAACACAGAGGGAAGGTCTGTAAGTAACTATACAGATTACACACATAAGGAGAGTACAGAGGGAAGGTCTGTAGATCACTATACAGATTACACACATAAGGAGAACACAGAGGGAGGGTCTGTAAGTAACTATACAGATTACACACATAAGGAGAGTACAGAGGGAAGGTCTATAAGTGACTATACAGCTTACGCACATAAGGAGAGTACAGAGGGAAGGTCTATAAGTGACTATAAAGATTACGCACATAAGGAGAGTACAGAGGGAAGGTCTGTCAATAACTATACAGATTATGCACAGAAGGAGAGTACAGAGGGAAGGTCTATAAGTGACTATAAAGATTACGCACATAAGGAGAGTACAGAGGGAAGGTCTATAAGTGACTATACAAATTACGCACATAAGGGAGAGTACAGAGGGGAAGGTCTATAAGTGACTATACAGATTACGCACATAAGGAGAGTACAGAGGGAAGGTCTATAAGTGACTATACAGATTACACACATAAGGGGAGTACAGAGGAAAGGTCTATAAGTAACTATACAGTTTACGCACATAAGAAGAGTACAGAGGGAAGGTCTGTAAGTAACTATACAGATTACACACATAAGGAGAGTACAGAGGGAAGGTCTGTGAGTAACTATACAGATTACACACAAGGAGAGTACAGAGGGAAGGTCTGTGAGTAACTATACAGATTACGCACATAAGTAGAGTACAGAGGGAAGGTCTGTAAATTACTATACAGATTACACACATAAGGAGAACACAGAGGGAAGGTCTGGAAGTCACTATACAGATTACACACATAAGGAGAGTACAGAGGAAAGGTCTATAAGTAACTATACATCTTACACACATAAGGAGAGTACAGAGGGAAGGTCTGTAAGTAACTATACAGTTTACACACATAAGGAGAGTACAGAGGGAAGGTCTATAAGTAACTATACCGATTACACACATAAGGGGAGAACAGAGGGAAGGTCTGTAAGTAAATATACAGATTACACACATAAGGAGAGTACAGAGGGAGGGTCTGTAAGAAACTATACAGTTTATGCAGATAAGGAGAGTACAGAGGGAAAGCCTTTAAGTAAATATACAGATTACACACATAAGGAGAGTACAGAGGGAAGGTCTATAAGTAACTATACAGATTACACACATAAGGAGAGTACAGAGGGAAGGTCTATAAGTGACTATACAGATTACACACATAAGGGGAGTACAGAGGGAAGGTCTATAAGTAACTATACAGCTTACACACATAAGGAGAGTACAGAGGGAAGGTCTGTAAGTAACTATACAGATTACACACATAAGGAGAGTACAGAGGAAAGGTCTGTAAGTGACTACAAATTACACACATAACGAAAGTACAGAGGAAAGGTCTGTAAATCACTATACAGATTACACACATAAGGGGAGTACAGAGGGAAGGTCTGTCAATAACTATACAGATTATGCACAGAAGGAGAGTACAGAGGGAAGGTCTATAAGTAACTATACAGATTACACACATAAGGAGAGTACAGAGGGAAGGTCTATAAGTGACTATACAGATTACGCACATAAGGGAAGTACAGAGGGAAGGTCTGTCAATAACTATACAGAATATGCACAGAAAGAGAGTACAGAGGGAAGGTCTATAAGTGACTATACAGCTTACACACATAAGGGGAGTACAGAGGAAAGGTCTATAAGTAACTATACTGATTACACACATAAGGGGAGAACAGAGGGAAGGTCTGTAAGTAAATATACAGATTACACACATAAGGAGAGTACAGAGGGAGGGTCTGTAAGAAACTATACAGTTTATGCAGATAAGGAGAGTACAGAGGGAAAGCCTTTAAGTAAATATACAGATTACACACATAAGGAGAGTACAGAGGGAAGGTCTATAAGTAACTATACAGATTACACACATAAGGAGAGTACAGAGGGAAGGTCTATAAGTGACTATACAGATTACACACATAAGGGGAGTACAGAGGGAAGGTCTATAAGTAACTATACAGCTTACACACATAAGGAGAGTACAGAGGGAAGGTCTGTAAGTAACTATACAGATTACACACATAAGGAGAGTACAGAGGAAAGGTCTGTAAGTGACTACAAATTACACACATAACGAAAGTACAGAGGAAAGGTCTGTAAATCACTATACAGATTACACACATAAGGGGAGTACAGAGGGAAGGTCTGTCAATAACTATACAGATTATGCACAGAAGGAGAGTACAGAGGGAAGGTCTATAAGTAACTATACAGATTACGCACATAAGGAGAGTACAGAGGGAAGGTCTATAAGTAACTATACAGATTACGCACATAAGGAGAGTACAGAGGGAAGGTCTATAAGTGACTATACAGATTACGCACATAAGGAGAGTACAGAGGGAAGGTCTATAAGTGACTATACAGATTACGCACATAAGGGAAGTACAGAGGGAAGGTCTGTCAATAACTATACAGAATATGCACAGAAGAAGAGTACAGAGGGAAGGTCTATAAGTGACTATACACCTTACACACATAAGGGGAGTACAGAGGAAAGGTCTGTAAATAACTATGCAGATTACACACATAAGGTTAGTACAGAGGGAAGGTCTATAAGTGACTATACAGATTACACACATAAAGAGAGTACAGAGGGAAGGTCTATAAGTAACTATACAGTTTACTCACATAAGGGAAGTACAGAGGGAAGGTCTGTCAATAACTATACAGATTATGCACAGAAGGAGAGTACAGAGGGAAGGTCTATAAGTAACTATACAGATTACACACATAAGGAGAGTACAGAGGGAAGGTCTATAAGTGACTATACAGATTACGCACATAAGGAGAGTACAGAGGGAAGGTCTATAAGTGACTATACAGATTACGCACATAAGGGAAGTACAGAGGGAAGGTCTGTCAATAACTATACAGATTATGCACAGAACGAGAGTACAGAGGGAAGGTCTGTAAGTCACTATACAGATTACACACATAAGGAGAGTACAGAGGAAAGGTCTGTAAGTAACTATACAGTTTACACACATAAGGAGAGTACAGAGGGAAGGTCTATAAGTAACTATACAGATTACACACATAAGGGGAGTACAGAGGGAAGGTCTGTAAGTAAATATACATCTTTCACACATAAGGGAAGTACAGAGGGAAGGTCTATAAGTAACTATACATCTTACACACATAAGGGAAGTACAGAGGGAAGGTCTATAAGTAACTATACAGATTACACACATAAGGAGAGTACAGAGGGAGGGTCTGTAAGAAACTATACAGTTTACGCAGATAAGGAGAGTACAGTGGGAAGGTCTGTAAGTCACTATACAGATTACACACATAAGGTGAGTACAGAGGGAGGGTCTGTAAGTAACTATACAGTTTACTCACATAAGGAGAGTACAGAGGGAGGGTCTGTAAGTAACTATACAGTTTACTCACATAAGGAGAGTACAGAGGGAAGGTCTATAAATCACTATACAGATTACACACATAAGGAGAGTACAGAGGGAAGGTCTATAAGTAAATAACATAATTTATGTAAGAACTTACCTGATAAATTCATTTCTTTCATATTAGCAAGAGTCCATGAGCTAGTGACGTATGGGATATACATTCCTACCAGGAGGGGCAAAGTTTCCCAAACCTTAAAATTCCTATAAATACACCCCTCACCACACCCACAATTCAGTTTAACGAATAGCCAAGAAGTGGGGTGATAAGAAAAAAGTGCGAAAGCATATAAAATAAGGAATTGGATAATTGTGCTTTATACAAAAAAATCATAGCCACCACAAAAAAGGGCGGGCCTCATGGACTCTTGCTAATATGAAAGAAATGAATTTATCAGGTAAGTTCTTACATAAATTATGTTTTCTTTCATGTAATTAGCAAGAGTCCATGAGCTAGTGACGTATGGAATAATGACTACCCAAGATGTGGATCTTTCCACGCAAGAGTCACTAGAGAGGGAGGGATAAAATAAAGACAGCCAATTCCTGCTGAAAATAATCCACACCCAAAATAAAATTTAATGAAAAACATAAACAGAAGATTCAAACTGAAACCGCTGCCTGAAGTACTTTTCTACCAAAAACTGCTTCAGAAGAAGAAAACACATCAAAATGGTAGAATTTACTAAAAGTATGCAAAGAGGACCAAGTTGCTGCTTTGCAAATCTGATCAACCGAAGCTTCATTCCTAAACGCCCAGGAAGTAGAAACTGACCTAGTAGAATGAGCTGTAATCCTTTGAGGCGGAGTTTTACCCGACTCGACATAGGCATGATGAATTAAAGATTTCAACCAAGATGCCAAAGAAATGGCAGAAGCTTTCTGGCCTTTTCTAGAACCGGAAAAGATAACAAATAGACTAGAAGTCTTTCGGAAAGACTTAGTAGCTTCAACATAATATTTCAAAGCTCTAACAACATCCAAAGAATGCAACGATTTCTCCTTAGAATTTTTAGGATTAGGACATAATGAGGGAACCACAATTTCTCTACTAATGTTGTTGGAATTCACAACCTTAGGTAAAAATTCAAAAGAAGTTCGCAACACCACATTATCCTGATGAAAAATCAGAAAAGGAGACTCACAAGAAAGAGCGGATAATTCAGAGACTCTTCTGGCAGAAGAGATCGCCAAAAGGAACAAAACTTTCCAAGAAAGTAATTTAATATCCAATGAATGCATGGGTTCAAAAGGAAGAGCTTGAAGAGCCCCCAGAACCAAATTCAAACTCCAAGGAGGAGAAATTGACTTAATGACAGGTTTTATACGAACCAAAGCTTGTACAAAACAATGAATATCAGGAAGATTAGCAATCTTTCTGTGAAAAAAGAACAGAAAGAGCAGAGATTTGTCCTTTCAAAGAACTTGCGGATAAACCTTTATCTAAACCATCCTGAAGAAACTGTAAAATTCTCGGAATTCTAAAAGAATGCCAAGAAAAATGATGAGAAAGACACCAAGAAATATAAGTCTTCCAGACTCTATAATATATCTCTCTAGATACAGATTTACGAGCCTGTAACATAGTATTAATCACAGAGTCAGAGAAACCTCTTTGACCAAGAATCAAGCGTTCAATCTCCATACCTTTAAATTTAAGGATTTGAGATCCTGATGGAAAAAAAGGACCTTGCGACAGAAGGTCTGGTCTTAGTGGAAGAGTCCACGGATGGCAAGAGGCCATCGGGACAAGATCCGCATACCAAAACCTGTGAGGCCATGCCGGAGCTACCAGCAGAACAAACGAGCATTCCTTCAGAATCTTGGAGATTACTCTTGGAAGAAGAACTAGAGGCGGGAAAGATATAGGCAGGATGATACTTCCAAGGAAGTGATAATGCATCCACTGCTTCGCCTGAGGATCCCGGGATCTGGACAGATACCTGGGAAGTTTCTTGTTTAGATGAGACGCCA